>NW_026700602.1:0-25053 GCF_030435755.1 Ochotona princeps
TGTTGAATGCTCACCAAGCTTCATTTCAGTCCCAGGCACTCAAAGGGCACTAAGCATAGAGTGTGAAAACTGAGTTTCCTTGAGAGCTGCTTGGAAGCCTGATGGTGTGTGAAGTTAGTGAGCCAAATGGAGTTGTTCTCCCCCAAGAACCACTCGGCTGATCCTGCTTCAATATGCCCTTCACCAACATGCAGTGTTTCCTTGATTGAATTAGCTTTCACACCAATATTTGCGTCTAGAGCCTTTGCATTGAGGGCTATCTGAAAACGGCTGTGGCGCTGAAGTTGCCTGTGAATGTGGAGTTGGTGGCATGTGAAACCCGCATGAGGAGCATTCGTTTGTGTGGGATACTCTACCAGGTTCATTCCTAGATAATGCACTCAAAGGGCACTAAGCATAGAGTGTGAAAACTGAGTTTCCTTGAGAGCTGCTTGGAAGCCTGATGGTGTGTGAAGTTAGTGAGCCAAATGGAGTTGTTCTCCCACAAGAACCACTCGGCTGATCCTTCTTCAATATGCCCTTCACCAACATGCAGGTGTTTCCTTGATTGAATTATCTCTCACACCAATATTCGCGTCTAGAGCCTTTGCATTGAGGGCTATCTGAAAATGGCTTTGGCGCTGAAGTTGCCTGAGAATGTGGAGTTGGTGGCATGTGAAACCCGCATGTGGAGCATTCGTTTGTGTGGGATGCTCTACCAAGTTCATTCCTAGATAATTCACTCAAAGGGCACTAAGCATAGAGTGTGAAAACTGAGTTTTCTTGAGAGCTGCTTGGAAGCCTGATGGTGTGTGAAGTTAGTGAGCCAAATGGAGTTGTTCTCCCACAAGAACCACTCGGCTGATCCTTCTTCAATATGCCCTTCACCAACATGCAGTGTTTCCTTGATTGAATTAGCTCTCACACCAATATTTGCGTCTAGAGCCTTTGCATTGAGGGCTATCTGAAAACGGCTGTGGCGCTGAAGTTGCCTGTGAATGTGGAGTTGGTGGCATGTGCAACCCGCATGTGGATCATTCGTTTGTGTGGGATGCTCACCAAGCTTCATTTCAGTCCTAGGCACTCAAACGGCACTAAGCATAGAGAGTGAAAACTGAGTTTCCTTGAGAGCTGCTTGGAAGCCTGATGGTGTGTGAAGTTAGTGAGCCAAATGGAGTTGTTCTCCCACAAGAACCACTCGGCTGATCCTTCTTCAATATGCCCTTCACCAACATGCAGTGTTTCCTTGATTGAATTAGTTCTCACACCAATATTTGTGTCTAGAGCCTTTGCATTGAGGGCTATCTGAAAACGGCTGTGGCGCTGAAGTTGCCTGTGAATGTGGAGTTGGTGGCATGTGAAACCCGCATGTGGAGCATTCGTTTGTGTGGATGCTCACCAAGCTTCATTCCTAGATAATGCACTCAAAGGGCACTAAGCATAGAGTGTGAAAACTGAGTTTCCTTGAGAGCTGCTTGGAAGCCTGATGGTGTGTGAAGTTAGTGAGCCAAATGGAGTTGTTCTCCCACAAGAACCACTCGGCTGATCCTGCTTCAATATGCCCTTCACCAACATGCAGTGTTTCCTTGATTGAATTAGCTCTCACAACAATATTTGCGTCTAGAGCCTTTGCATTGAGGGCTATCTGAAAACGGCTGTGGCGCTGAAGTTGCCTGAGAATGTGGAGTTGGTGGCATGTGAAACCCGCATGTGGAGCATTCGTTTGTGTGGGATGCTCACCAAGCTTCATTCCTAGATAATGCACTCAAAGGGCACTAAGCATAGAGTGTGAAAACTGAGTTTCCTTGAGAGCTGCTTGGAAGCCTGATGGTGTGTGAAGTTAGTGAGCCAAATGGAGTTGTTCTCCCACAAGAACCACTCGGCTGATCCTTCTTCAATATGCCCTTCACCAACATGCAGTGTTTCCTTGATTGAATTAGCTCTCACACCAATATTTGCGTCTAGAGCCTTTGCATTGAGGGCTATCTGAAAACGGCTGTGGCGCTGAAGTTGCCTGTGAATGTGGAGTTGGTGGCATGTGCAACCCGCATGTGGAACATTCGTTTGTGTGGGATGCTCTACCAGGTTCATTCCTAGATAATGCACTCAAAGGGCACTAAGCATAGAGTGTGAAAACTGAGTTTCCTTGAGAGCTGCTTGGAAGCCTGATGGTGTGTGAAGTTAGTGAGCCAAATGGAGTTGTTCTCCCACAAGAACCACTCGGCTGATCCTTCTTCAATATGCCCTTCACCAACATGCAGTGTTTCCTTGATTGAATTAGCTCTCACACCAATATTTGCGTCTAGAGCCTTTGCATTGAGGGCTATCTGAAAACGGCTGTGGCGCTGAAGTTGCCTGTGAATGTGGAGTTGGTGGCATGTGCAACCCGCATGTGGAGCATTCGTTTGTGTGGGATGCTCTACCAGGTTCATTCCTAGATAATTCACTCAAAGGGCACTAAGCATAGAGTGTGAAAACTGAGTTTCCTTGAGAGCTGCTTGGAAGCCTGATGGTGTGTGAAGTTAGTGAGCCAAATGGAGTTGTTCTCCCACAAGAACCACTCGGCTGATCCTTCTTCAATATGCCCTTCACCAACATGCAGTGTTTCCTTGATTGAATTAGCTCTCACACCAATATTTGCGTCTAGAGCCTTTGCATTGAGGGCTATCTGAAAACGGCTGTGGCGCTGAAGTTGCCTGTGAATGTGGAGTTGGTGGCATGTGAAACCCGCATGAGGAGCATTCGTTTGTGTGGGATACTCTACCAGGTTCATTCCTAGATAATGCACTCAAAGGGCACTAAGCATAGAGTGTGAAAACTGAGTTTCCTTGAGAGCTGCTTGGAAGCCTGATGGTGTGTGAAGTTAGTGAGCCAAATGGAGTTGTTCTCCCACAAGAACCACTCGGCTGATCCTTCTTCAATATGCCCTTCACCAACATGCAGTGTTTCCTTGATTGAATTAGCTCTCACACCAATATTTGCGTCTAGAGCCTTTGCATTGAGGGCTATCTGAAAACGGCTGTGGCGCTGAAGTTGCCTGTGAATGTGGAGTTGGTGGCATGTGCAACCCGCATGTGGAGCATTCGTTTGTGTGGGATGCTCTACCAGGTTCATTCCTAGATAATGCACTCAAAGGGCACTAAGCATAGAGTGTGAAAACTGAGTTTCCTTGAGAGCTGCTTGGAAGCCTGATGGTGTGTGAAGTTAGTGAGCCAAATGGAGTTGTTCTCCCACAAGAACCACTCGGCTGATCCTTCTTCAATATGCCCTTCACCAACATGCAGTGTTTCCTTGATTGAATTAGCTCTCACACCAATATTTGCGTCTAGAGCCTTTGCATTGAGGGCTATCTGAAAACGGCTGTGGCGCTGAAGTTGCCTGTGAATGTGGAGTTGGTGGCATGTGAAACCCGCATGAGGAGCATTCGTTTGTGTGGGATGCTCTACCAGGTTCATTCCTAGATAATGCACTCAAAGGGCACTAAGCATAGAGTGTGAAAACTGAGTTTCCTTGAGAGCTGCTTGGAAGCCTGATGGTGTGTGAAGTTAGTGAGCCAAATGGAGTTGTTCTCCCACAAGAACCACTCGGCTGATCCTTCTTCAATATGCCCTTCACCAACATGCAGTGTTTCCTTGATTGAATTAGCTCTCACACCAATATTTGCGTCCAGAGCCTTTGCATTGAGGGCTATCTGAAAACGGCTGTGGCGCTGAAGTTGCCTGTGAATGTGGAGTTGGTGGCATGTGAAACCCGCATGAGGAGCATTCGTTTGTGTGGGATACTCTACCAGGTTCATTCCTAGATAATGCACTCAAAGGGCACTAAGCATAGAGTGTGAAAACTGAGTTTCCTTGAGAGCTGCTTGGAAGCCTGATGGTGTGTGAAGTTAGTGAGCCAAATGGAGTTGTTCTCCCACAAGAACCACTCGGCTGATCCTTCTTCAATATGCCCTTCACCAACATGCAGTGTTTCCTTGATTGAATTAGCTCTCACACCAATATTTGCGTCTAGAGCCTTTGCATTGAGGGCTATCTGAAAACGGCTGTGGCGCTGAAGTTGCCTGTGAATGTGGAGTTGGTGGCATGTGAAACCCGCATGTGGAGCATTCGTTTGTGTGGGATGCTCACCAAGCTTCATTCAGTCCTAGGCACTCAAAGGGCACTAAGCATAGAGTGTGAAAACTGAGTTTCCTTGAGAGCTGCTTGGAAGCCTGATGGTGTGTGAAGTTAGTGAGCCAAATGGAGTTGTTCTCCCACAAGAACCACTCGGCTGATCCTTCTTCAATATGCCCTTCACCAACATGCAGTGTTTCCTTGATTGAATTAGCTCTCACACCAATATTTGCGTCTAGAGCCTTTGCATTGAGGGCTATCTGAAAACGGCTGTGGCGCTGAAGTTGCCTGTGAATGTGGAGTTGGTGGCATGTGAAACCCGCATGAGGAGCATTCGTTTGTGTGGGATGCTCTACCAGGTTCATTCCTAGATAATGCACTCAAAGGGCACTAAGCATAGAGTGTGAAAACTGAGTTTCCTTGAGAGCTGCTTGGAAGCCTGATGGTGTGTGAAGTTAGTGAGCCAAATGGAGTTGTTCTCCCACAAGAACCACTCGGCTGATCCTTCTTCAATATGCCCTTCACCAACATGCAGTGTTTCCTTGATTGAATTAGCTCTCACACCAATATTTGCGTCCAGAGCCTTTGCATTGAGGGCTATCTGAAAACGGCTGTGGCGCTGAAGTTGCCTGTGAATGTGGAGTTGGTGGCATGTGAAACCCGCATGAGGAGCATTCGTTTGTGTGGGATACTCTACCAGGTTCATTCCTAGATAATGCACTCAAAGGGCACTAAGCATAGAGTGTGAAAACTGAGTTTCCTTGAGAGCTGCTTGGAAGCCTGATGGTGTGTGAAGTTAGTGAGCCAAATGGAGTTGTTCTCCCACAAGAACCACTCGGCTGATCCTTTTCAATATGCCCTTCACCAACATGCAGTGTTTCCTTGATTGAATTAGCTCTCACACCAATATTTGCGTCTAGAGCCTTTGCATTGAGGGCTATCTGAAAACGGCTGTGGCGCTGAAGTTGCCTGTGAATGTGGAGTTGGTGGCATGTGAAACCCGCATGTGAAGCATTGAATTGTGTGGGATGCTCTACCAAGTTCATTCCTAGATAATTCTCTCAAAGGGCACTAAGCATATAGTGTGAAAACTGAGTTTCCTTGAGAGCTGCTTGGAAACCCGATGGTGTGTGAAGTTAGTGAGCCAAATGGAGTTGTTCTCCCACAAGAACCACTCGGCTGATCCTTCTTCAGTATGCACTTCACCAACATGCAGTGTTTCCTTGATTGAATTAGCTCTCACACCAATATTTGCGTCTAGAGCCTTTGCATTGAGGGCTATCTGAAAACGGCTGTGGCGCTGAAGTTGCCTGTGAATGTGGAGTTGGTGGCATGTGAAACCCGCATGTGGAGCATTCGTTTGTGTGGGATGCTCTACCAGGTTCATTCCTAGATAATGCACTCAAAGGGCACTAAGCATAGAGTGTGAAAACTGAGTTTCCTTGAGAGCTGCTTGGAAGCCTGATGGTGTGTGAAGTTAGTGAGCCAAATGGAGTTGTTCTCCCACAAGAACCACTCGGCTGATCCTTCTTCAATATGCCCTTCACCAACATGCAGTGTTTCCTTGATTGAATTAGCTCTCACACCAATATTTGCGTCTAGAGCCTTTGCATTGAGGGCTATCTGAAAACGGCTGTGGCGCTGAAGTTGCCTGTGAATGTGGAGTTGGTGGCATGTGAAACCCGCATGAGGAGCATTCGTTTGTGTGGGATGCTCTACCAGGTTCATTCCTAGATAATGCACTCAAAGGGCACTAAGCATAGAGTGTGAAAACTGAGTTTCCTTGAGAGCTGCTTGGAAGCCTGATGGTGTGTGAAGTTAGTGAGCCAAATGGAGTTGTTCTCCCACAAGAACCACTCGGCTGATCCTTCTTCAATATGCCCTTCACCAACATGCAGTGTTTCCTTGATTCAATTAGCTCTCACACCAATATTTGCGTCTAGAGCCTTTGCATTGAGGGCTATCTGAAAACGGCTGTGGCGCTGAAGTTGCCTGTGAATGTGGAGTTGGTGGCATGTGCAACCCGCATGAGGAGCATTCGTTTGTGTGGGATGCTCTACCAGGTTCATTCCTAGATAATGCACTCAAAGGGCACTAAGCATAGAGTGTGAAAACTGAGTTTCCTTGAGAGCTGCTTGGAAGCCTGATGGTGTGTGAAGTTAGTGAGCCAAATGGAGTTGTTCTCCCACAAGAACCACTCGGCTGATCCTTCTTCAATATGCCCTTCACCAACATGCAGTGTTTCCTTGATTGAATTAGCTCTCACACCAATATTTGCGTCTAGAGCCTTTGCATTGAGGGCTATCTGAAAACGGCTGTGGCGCTGAAGTTGCCTGTGAATGTGGAGTTGGTGGCATGTGAAACCCGCATGTGGATCATTCGTTTGTGTGGGATGCTCACCAAGCTTCATTTCAGTCCTAGGCACTCAAAGGGCACTAAGCATAGAGTGTGAAAACTGAGTTTCCTTGAGAGCTGCTTGGAAGCCTGATGGTGTGTGAAGTTAGTGAGCCAAATGGAGTTGTTCTCCCACAAAAACCACTCGGCTGATCCTTCTTCAATATGCCCTTCACCAACATGCAGTGTTTCCTTGATTCAATTAGCTCTCACACCAATATTTGCGTCTAGAGCCTTTGCATTGAGGGCTATCTGAAAACGGCTGTGGCGCTGAAGTTGCCTGTGAATGTGGAGTTGGTGGCATGTGAAACCCGCATGAGGAGCATTCGTTTGTGTGGGATGCTCTACCAGGTTCATTCCTAGATAATGCACTCAAAGGGCACTAAGCATAGAGTGTGAAAACTGAGTTTCCTTGAGAGCTGCTTGGAAGCCTGATGGTGTGTGAAGTTAGTGAGCCAAATGGAGTTGTTCTCCCACAAGAACCACTCGGCTGATCCTTCTTCAATATGCCCTTCACCAACATGCAGTGCTTCCTTGATTGAATTAGCTCTCACACCAATATTTGCGTCTAGAGCCTTTGCATTGAGGGCTATCTGAAAACGGCTGTGGCGCTGAAGTTGCCTGTGAATGTGGAGTTGGTGGCATGTGAAACCCGCATGTGGAGCATTCGTTTGTGTGGGATGCTCTACCAGGTTCATTCTAGATAATGCACTCAAAGGGCACTAAGCATAGAGAGTGAAAACTGAGTTTCCTTGAGAGCTGCTTGGAAGCCTGATGGTGTGTGAAGTTAGTGAGCCAAATGGAGTTGTTCTCCCACAAGAACCACTCGGCTGATCCTTCTTATATATGCCCTTCACCAACATGCAGTGCTTCCTTGATTGAATTAGCTCTCACACCAATATTTGCGTCTAGAGCCTTTGCATTGAGGGCTATCTGAAAACGGCTGTGGCGCTGAAGTTGCCTGTGAATGTGGAGTTGGTGGCATGTGAAACCCGCATGTGGAGCATTCGTTTGTGTTGAATGCTCACCAAGCTTCATTTCAGTCCCAGGCACTCAAAGGGCACTAAGCATAGAGTGTGAAAACTGAGTTTCCTTGAGAGCTGCTTGGAAGCCTGATGGTGTGTGAAGTTAGTGAGCCAAATGGAGTTGTTCTCCCACAAAAACCACTCGGCTGATCCTTCTTCAATATGCCCTCCACCAACATGCAGTGTTTCCTTCATTGAATTAGCTCTCACACCAATATTTGCGTCTAGAGCCTTTGCATTGAGGGCTATCTGAAAACGGCTGTGGCGCTGAGTTGCCTGAGAATGTGGAGTTGGTGGCATGTGAAACCCTCATGTGGAGCATTCGTTTGTGTGGGATGCTCTACCAGGTTCATTCCTAGATAATGCACTCAAAGGGCACTAAGCATAGAGTGTGAAAACTGAGTTTCCTTGAGAGCTGCTTGGAAGCCTGATGGTGTGTGAAGTTAGTGAGCCAAATGGAGTTGTTCTCCCACAAGAACCACTCGGCTGATCCTTCTTCAATATGCCCTTCACCAACATGCAGTGTTTCCTTGATTGAATTAGCTCTCACACCAATATTTGCGTCTAGAGCCTTTGCATTGAGGGCTATCTGAAAACGGCTGTGGCGCTGAAGTTGCCTGTGAATGTGGAGTTGGTGGCATGTGAAACCCGCATGTGGATCATTCGTTTGTGTGGGATGCTCACCAAGCTTCATTTCAGTCCTAGGCACTCAAAGGGCACTAAGCATAGAGTGTGAAAACTGAGTTTCCTTGAGAGCTGCTTGGAAGCCTGATGGTGTGTGAAGTTAGTGAGCCAAATGGAGTTGTTCTCCCACAAGAACCACTCGGCTGATCCTTCTTCAATATGCCCTTCACCAACATGCAGTGTTTCCTTGATTGAATTAGTTCTCACACCAATATTTGTGTCTAGAGCCTTTGCATTGAGGGCTATCTGAAAACGGCTGTGGCGCTGAAGTTGCCTGTGAATGTGGAGTTGGTGGCATGTGAAACCCGCATGTGGAGCATTCGTTTGTGTGGGATGCTCACCAAGCTTCATTCCTAGATAATGCACTCAAAGGGCACTAAGCATAGAGTGTGAAAACTGAGTTTCCTTGAGAGCTGCTTGGAAGCCTGATGGTGTGTGAAGTTAGTGAGCCAAATGGAGTTGTTCTCCCACAAGAACCACTCGGCTGATCCTTCTTCAATATGCCCTTCACCAACATGCAGTGTTTCCTTGATTGAATTAGCTCTCACACCAATATTTGCGTCTAGAGCCTTTGCATTGAGGGCTATCTGAAAACGGCTGTGGCGCTGAAGTTGCCTGAGAATGTGGAGTTGGTGGCATGTGAAACCCGCATGTGGAGCATTCGTTTGTGTGGGATGCTCACCAAGCTTCATTCCTAGATAATGCACTCAAAGGGCACTAAGCATAGAGTGTGAAAACTGAGTTTCCTTGAGAGCTGCTTGGAAGCCTGATGGTGTGTGAAGTTAGTGAGCCAAATGGAGTTGTTCTCCCACAAGAACCACTCGGCTGATCCTTCTTCAATATGCCCTTCACCAACATGCAGTGTTTCCTTGATTGAATTAGCTCTCACACCAATATTTGCGTCTAGAGCCTTTGCATTGAGGGCTATCTGAAAACGGCTGTGGCGCTGAAGTTGCCTGTGAATGTGGAGTTGGTGGCATGTGCAACCCGCATGTGGAGCATTCGTTTGTGTGGGATGCTCTACCAGGTTCATTCCTAGATAATGCACTCAAAGGGCACTAAGCATAGAGTGTGAAAACTGAGTTTCCTTGAGAGCTGCTTGGAAGCCTGATGGTGTGTGAAGTTAGTGAGCCAAATGGAGTTGTTCTCCCACAAGAACCACTCGGCTGATCCTTCTTCAATATGCCCTTCACCAACATGCAGTGTTTCCTTGATTGAATTAGCTCTCACACCAATATTTGCGTCTAGAGCCTTTGCATTGAGGGCTATCTGAAAACGGCTGTGGCGCTGAAGTTGCCTGTGAATGTGGAGTTGGTGGCATGTGCAACCCGCATGTGGAGCATTCGTTTGTGTGGGATGCTCTACCAGGTTCATTCCTAGATAATGCACTCAAAGGGCACTAAGCATAGAGTGTGAAAACTGAGTTTCCTTGAGAGCTGCTTGGAAGCCTGATGGTGTGTGAAGTTAGTGAGCCAAATGGAGTTGTTCTCCCACAAGAACCACTCGGCTGATCCTTCTTCAATATGCCCTTCACCAACATGCAGTGTTTCCTTGATTGAATTAGCTCTCACACCAATATTTGCGTCTAGAGCCTTTGCATTGAGGGCTATCTGAAAACGGCTGTGGCGCTGAAGTTGCCTGTGAATGTGGAGTTGGTGGCATGTGCAACCCGCATGTGGAGCATTCGTTTGTGTGGGATGCTCTACCAGGTTCATTCCTAGATAATGCACTCAAAGGGCACTAAGCATAGAGTGTGAAAACTGAGTTTCCTTGAGAGCTGCTTGGAAGCCTGATGGTGTGTGAAGTTAGTGAGCCAAATGGAGTTGTTCTCCCACAAGAACCACTCGGCTGATCCTTCTTCAATATGCCCTTCACCAACATGCAGTGTTTCCTTGATTGAATTAGCTCTCACACCAATATTTGCGTCTAGAGCCTTTGCATTGAGGGCTATCTGAAAACGGCTGTGGCGCTGAAGTTGCCTGTGAATGTGGAGTTGGTGGCATGTGAAACCCGCATGAGGAGCATTCGTTTGTGTGGGATACTCTACCAGGTTCATTCCTAGATAATGCACTCAAAGGGCACTAAGCATAGAGTGTGAAAACTGAGTTTCCTTGAGAGCTGCTTGGAAGCCTGATGGTGTGTGAAGTTAGTGAGCCAAATGGAGTTGTTCTCCCACAAGAACCACTCGGCTGATCCTTCTTCAATATGCCCTTCACCAACATGCAGTGTTTCCTTGATTGAATTAGCTCTCACACCAATATTTGCGTCCAGAGCCTTTGCATTGAGGGCTATCTGAAAACGGCTGTGGCGCTGAAGTTGCCTGTGAATGTGGAGTTGGTGGCATGTGAAACCCGCATGAGGAGCATTCGTTTGTGTGGGATACTCTACCAGGTTCATTCCTAGATAATGCACTCAAAGGGCACTAAGCATAGAGTGTGAAAACTGAGTTTCCTTGAGAGCTGCTTGGAAGCCTGATGGTGTGTGAATTTAGTGAGCCAAATGGAGTTGTTCTCCCACAAGAACCACTCGGCTGATCCTTCTTCAATATGCCCTTCACCAACATGCAGTGTTTCCTTGATTGAATTAGCTCTCACACCAATATTTGCGTCTAGAGCCTTTGCATTGAGGTCTATCTGAAAACGGCTGTGGCGCTGAAGTTGCCTGTGAATGTGGAGTTGGTGGCATGTGAAACCCGCATGTGGAGCATTCGTTTGTGTGGGATGCTCTACCAGGTTCATTCCTAGATAATGCACTCAAAGGGCACTAAGCATAGAGTGTGAAAACTGAGTTTCCTTGAGAGCTGCTTGGAAGCCTGATGGTGTGTGAAGTTAGTGAGCCAAATGGAGTTGTTCTCCCACAAGAACCACTCGGCTGATCCTTCTTCAATATGCCCTTCACCAACATGCAGTGTTTCCTTGATTGAATTAGCTCTCACACCAATATTTGCGTCTAGAGCCTTTGCATTGAGGGCTATCTGAAAACGGCTGTGGCGCTGAAGTTGCCTGTGAATGTGGAGTTGGTGGCATGTGAAACCCGCATGAGGAGCATTCGTTTGTGTGGGATGCTCTACCAGGTTCATTCCTAGATAATGCACTCAAAGGGCACTAAGCATAGAGTGTGAAAACTGAGTTTCCTTGAGAGCTGCTTGGAAGCCTGATGGTGTGTGAAGTTAGTGAGCCAAATGGAGTTGTTCTCCCACAAGAACCACTCAGCTGATCCTTCTTCAATATGCCCTTCACCAACATGCAGTGTTTCCTTGATTGAATTAGCTCTCACACCAATATTTGCGTCTAGAGCCTTTGCATTGAGGGCTATCTGAAAACGGCTGTGGCGCTGAAGTTGCCTGTGAATGTGGAGTTGGTGGCATGTGAAACCCGCATGTGGAGCATTCGTTTGTGTGGGATGCTCTACCAAGTTCATTCCTAGCTAATTCACTCAAAGGGCACTAAGCATAGAGTGTGAAAACTGAGTTTCCTTGAGAGCTGCTTGGAAGCCTGATGGTGTGTGAAGTTAGTGAGCCAAATGGAGTTGTTCTCCCACAAGAACCACTCGGCTGATCCTTCTTCAATATGCCCTTCACCAACATGCAGTGTTTCCTTGATTGAATTAGCTCTCACACCAATATTTGCGTCTAGAGCCTTTGCATTGAGGGCTATCTGAAAACGGCTGTGGCGCTGAAGTTGCCTGTGAATGTGGAGTTGGTGGCATGTGAAACCCGCATGTGGATCATTCGTTTGTGTGGGATGCTCACCAAGCTTCATTTCAGTCCTAGGCACTCAAACGGCACTAAGCATAGAGTGTGAAAACTGAGTTTCCTTGAGAGCTGCTTGGAAGCCTGATGGTGTGTGAAGTTAGTGAGCCAAATGGAGTTGTTCTCCCACAAGAACCACTCGGCTGATCCTTCTTCAATATGCCCTTCACCAACATGCAGTGTTTCCTTGATTGAATTAGTTCTCACACCAATATTTGTGTCTAGAGCCTTTGCATTGAGGGCTATCTGAAAACGGCTGTGGCGCTGAAGTTGCCTGTGAATGTGGAGTTGGTGGCATGTGAAACCCGCATGTGGAGCATTCGTTTGTGTGGGATGCTCACCAAGCTTCATTCCTAGATAATGCACTCAAAGGGCACTAAGCATAGAGTGTGAAAACTGAGTTTCCTTGAGAGCTGCTTGGAAGCCTGATGGTGTGTGAAGTTAGTGAGCCAAATGGAGTTGTTCTCCCACAAGAACCACTCGGCTGATCCTTCTTCAATATGCCCTTCACCAACATGCAGTGTTTCCTTGATTGAATTAGCTCTCACAACAATATTTGCGTCTAGAGCCTTTGCATTGAGGGCTATCTGAAAACGGCTGTGGCGCTGAAGTTGCCTGAGAATGTGGAGTTGGTGGCATGTGAAACCCGCATGTGGAGCATTCGTTTGTGTGGGATGCTCACCAAGCTTCATTCCTAGATAATGCACTCAAAGGGCACTAAGCATAGAGTGTGAAAACTGAGTTTCCTTGAGAGCTGCTTGGAAGCCTGATGGTGTGTGAAGTTAGTGAGCCAAATGGAGTTGTTCTCCCACAAGAACCACTCGGCTGATCCTTCTTCAATATGCCCTTCACCAACATGCAGTGTTTCCTTGATTGAATTAGCTCTCACACCAATATTTGCGTCTAGAGCCTTTGCATTGAGGGCTATCTGAAAACGGCTGTGGCGCTGAAGTTGCCTGTGAATGTGGAGTTGGTGGCATGTGCAACCCGCATGTGGAGCATTCGTTTGTGTGGGATGCTCTACCAGGTTCATTCCTAGATAATGCACTCAAAGGGCACTAAGCATAGAGTGTGAAAACTGAGTTTCCTTGAGAGCTGCTTGGAAGCCTGATGGTGTGTGAAGTTAGTGAGCCAAATGGAGTTGTTCTCCCACAAGAACCACTCGGCTGATCCTTCTTCAATATGCCCTTCACCAACATGCAGTGTTTCCTTGATTGAATTAGCTCTCACACCAATATTTGCGTCTAGAGCCTTTGCATTGAGGTCTATCTGAAAACGGCTGTGGCGCTGAAGTTGCCTGTGAATGTGGAGTTGGTGGCATGTGAAACCCGCATGTGGAGCATTCGTTTGTGTGGGATGCTCTACCAGGTTCATTCCTAGATAATGCACTCAAAGGGCACTAAGCATAGAGTGTGAAAACTGAGTTTCCTTGAGAGCTGCTTGGAAGCCTGATGGTGTGTGAAGTTAGTGAGCCAAATGGAGTTGTTCTCCCACAAGAACCACTCGGCTGATCCTTCTTCAATATGCCCTTCACCAACATGCAGTGTTTCCTTGATTGAATTAGCTCTCACACCAATATTTGCGTCTAGAGCCTTTGCATTGAGGGCTATCTGAAAACGGCTGTGGCGCTGAAGTTGCCTGTGAATGTGGAGTTGGTGGCATGTGAAACCCGCATGAGGAGCATTCGTTTGTGTGGGATGCTCTACCAGGTTCATTCCTAGATAATGCACTCAAAGGGCACTAAGCATAGAGTGTGAAAACTGAGTTTCCTTGAGAGCTGCTTGGAAGCCTGATGGTGTGTGAAGTTAGTGAGCCAAATGGAGTTGTTCTCCCACAAGAACCACTCAGCTGATCCTTCTTCAATATGCCCTTCACCAACATGCAGTGTTTCCTTGATTGAATTAGCTCTCACACCAATATTTGCGTCTAGAGCCTTTGCATTGAGGGCTATCTGAAAACGGCTGTGGCGCTGAAGTTGCCTGTGAATGTGGAGTTGGTGGCATGTGAAACCCGCATGTGGATCATTCGTTTGTGTGGGATGCTCACCAACCTTCATTTCAGTCCTAGGCACTCAAACGGCACTAAGCATAGAGTGTGAAAACTGAGTTTCCTTGAGAGCTGCTTGGAAGCCTGATGGTGTGTGAAGTTAGTGAGCCAAATGGAGTTGTTCTCCCACAAGAACCACTCGGCTGATCCTTCTTCAATATGCCCTTCACCAACATGCAGTGTTTCCTTGATTGAATTAGTTCTCACACCAATATTTGTGTCTAGAGCCTTTGCATTGAGGGCTATCTGAAAACGGCTGTGGCGCTGAAGTTGCCTGTGAATGTGGAGTTGGTGGCATGTGAAACCCGCATGTGGAGCATTCGTTTGTGTGGGATGCTCACCAAGCTTCATTCCTAGATAATGCACTCAAAGGGCACTAAGCATAGAGTGTGAAAACTGAGTTTCCTTGAGAGCTGCTTGGAAGCCTGATGGTGTGTGAAGTTAGTGAGCCAAATGGAGTTGTTCTCCCACAAGAACCACTCGGCTGATCCTTCTTCAATATGCCCTTCACCAACATGCAGTGTTTCCTTGATTGAATTAGCTCTCACACCAATATTTGCGTCTAGAGCCTTTGCATTGAGGGCTATCTGAAAACGGCTGTGGCGCTGAAGTTGCCTGAGAATGTGGAGTTGGTGGCATGTGAAACCCGCATGTGGAGCATTCGTTTGTGTGGGATGCTCACCAAGCTTCATTCCTAGATAATGCACTCAAAGGGCACTAAGCATAGAGTGTGAAAACTGAGTTTCCTTGAGAGCTGCTTGGAAGCCTGATGGTGTGTGAAGTTAGTGAGCCAAATGGAGTTGTTCTCCCACAAGAACCACTCGGCTGATCCTTCTTCAATATGCCCTTCACCAACATGCAGTGTTTCCTTGATTGAATTAGCTCTCACACCAATATTTGCGTCTAGAGCCTTTGCATTGAGGGCTATCTGAAAACGGCTGTGGCGCTGAAGTTGCCTGTGAATGTGGAGTTGGTGGCATGTGCAACCCGCATGTGGAGCATTCGTTTGTGTGGGATGCTCTACCAGGTTCATTCCTAGATAATTCACTCAAAGGGCACTAAGCATAGAGTGTGAAAACTGAGTTTCCTTGAGAGCTGCTTGGAAGCCTGATGGTGTGTGAAGTTAGTGAGCCAAATGGAGTTGTTCTCCCACAAGAACCACTCGGCTGATCCTTCTTCAATATGCCCTTCACCAACATGCAGTGTTTCCTTGATTGAATTAGCTCTCACACCAATATTTGCGTCTAGAGCCTTTGCATTGAGGGCTATCTGAAAACGGCTGTGGCGCTGAAGTTGCCTGTGAATGTGGAGTTGGTGGCATGTGAAACCCGCATGAGGAGCATTCGTTTGTGTGGGATACTCTACCAGGTTCATTCCTAGATAATGCACTCAAAGGGCACTAAGCATAGAGTGTGAAAACTGAGTTTCCTTGAGAGCTGCTTGGAAGCCTGATGGTGTGTGAAGTTAGTGAGCCAAATGGAGTTGTTCTCCCACAAGAACCACTCGGCTGATCCTTCTTCAATATGCCCTTCACCAACATGCAGTGTTTCCTTGATTGAATTATCTCTCACACCAATATTCGCGTCTAGAGCCTTTGCATTGAGGGCTATCTGAAAACGGCTGTGGCGCTGAAGTTGCCTGTGAATGTGGAGTTGGTGGCATGTGAAACCCGCATGTGGATCATTCGTTTGTGTGGGATGCTCACCATGCTTCATTTCAGTCCTAGGCACTCAAAGGGCACTAAGCATAGAGTGTGAAAACTGAGTTTCCTTGAGAGCTGCTTGGAAGCCTGATGGTGTGTGAAGTTAGTGAGCCAAATGGAGTTGTTCTCCCACAAGAACCACTCGGCTGATCCTTCTTCAATATGCCCTTCACCAACATGCAGTGTTTCCTTGATTGAATTAGTTCTCACACCAATATTTGTGTCTAGAGCCTTTGCATTGAGGTCTATCTGAAAACGGCTGTGGCGCTGAAGTTGCCTGAGAATGTGGAGTTGGTGGCATGTGAAACCCGCATGTGGAGCATTCGTTTGTGTGGGATGCTCTACCAGGTTCATTCCTAGATAATGCACTCAAAGGGCAGTAAGCATAGAGTGTGAAAACTGAGTTTCCGTGAGAGCTGCTTGGAAGCCTGATGGTGTGTGAAGTTAGTGAGCCAAATGGAGTTGTTCTCCCACAAGAACCACTCGGCTGATCCTTCTTCAATATGCCCTTCACCAACATGCAGTGTTTCCTTGATTGAATTAGCTCTCACACCAATATTTGCATCTAGAGCCTTTGCATTGAGGGCTATCTGAAAATGGCTGTGGCGCTGAAGTTGCCTGAGAATGTGGAGTTGGTGGCATGTGCAACCCGCATGTGGAGCATTCGTTTGTGTGGGATGCTCTACCAGGTTCATTCCTAGATAATGCACTCAAAGGGCACTAAGCATAGAGTGTGAAAACTGAGTTTCCTTGAGAGCTGCTTGGAAGCCTGATGGTGTGTGAAGTTAGTGAGCCAAATGGAGTTGTTCTCCCACAAGAACCACTCGGCTGATCCTTCTTCAATATGCCCTTCACCAACATGCAGTGTTTCCTTGATTGAATTAGCTCTCACACCAATATTTGCGTCTAGAGCCTTTGCATTGAGGGCTATCTGAAAACGGCTGTGGCGCTGAAGTTGCCTGTGAATGTGGAGTTGGTGGCATGTGAAACCCGCATGAGGAGCATTCGTTTGTGTGGGATGCTCTACCAGGTTCATTCCTAGATAATGCACTCAAAGGGCACTAAGCATAGAGTGTGAAAACTGAGTTTCCTTGAGAGCTGCTTGGAAGCCTGATGGTGTGTGAAGTTAGTGAGCCAAATGGAGTTGTTCTCCCACAAGAACCACTCGGCTGATCCTTCTTCAATATGCCCTTCACCAACATGCAGTGTTTCCTTGATTGAATTAGCTCTCACACCAATATTTGCGTCCAGAGCCTTTGCATTGAGGGCTATCTGAAAACGGCTGTGGCGCTGAAGTTGCCTGTGAATGTGGAGTTGGTGGCATGTGAAACCCGCATGAGGAGCATTCGTTTGTGTGGGATACTCTACCAGGTTCATTCCTAGATAATGCACTCAAAGGGCACTAAGCATAGAGTGTGAAAACTGAGTTTCCTTGAGAGCTGCTTGGAAGCCTGATGGTGTGTGAAGTTAGTGAGCCAAATGGAGTTGTTCTCCCACAAGAACCACTCGGCTGATCCTTCTTCAATATGCCCTTCACCAACATGCAGTGTTTCCTTGATTGAATTAGCTCTCACACCAATATTCGCGTCTAGAGCCTTTGCATTGAGGGCTATCTGAAAATGGCTTTGGCGCTGAAGTTGCCTGTGAATGTGGAGTTGGTGGCATGTGAAACCTGCATGTGGAGCATTGGATTGTGTGGGATGCTCTACCAAGTTCATTCCTAGATAATTCACTCAAAGGGCACTAAGCATATAGTGTGAAAACTGAGTTTCCTTGAGAGCTGCTTGGAAACCCGATGGTGTGTGAAGTTAGTGAGCCAAATGGAGTTGTTCTCCCACAAGAACCACTCGGCTGATCCTTCTTCAGTATGCACTTCACCAACATGCAGTGTTTCCTTGATTGAATTAGCTCTCACACCAATATTTGCGTCTAGAGCCTTTGCATTGAGGTCTATCTGAAAACGGCTGTGGCGCTGAAGTTGCCTGAGAATGTGGAGTTGGTGGCATGTGAAACCCGCATGAGGAGCATTCGTTTGTGTGGGATGCTCTACCAGGTTCATTCCTAGATAATGCACTCAAAGGGCACTAAGCATAGAGTGTGAAAACTGAGTTTCCTTGAGAGCTGCTTGGAAGCCTGATGGTGTGTGAAGTTAGTGAGCCAAATGGAGTTGTTCTCCCACAAGAACCACTCAGCTGATCCTTCTTCAATATGCCCTTCACCAACATGCAGTGTTTCCTTGATTGAATTAGCTCTCACACCAATATTTGCGTCTAGAGCCTTTGCATTGAGGGCTATCTGAAAACTGCTGTGGCGCTGAAGTTGCCTGTGAATGTGGAGTTGGTGGCATGTGAAACCCGCATGTGGAGCATTCGTTTGTGTGGGATGCTCTACCAAGTTCATTCCTAGCTAATTCACTCAAAGGGCACTAAGCATAGAGTGTGAAAACTGAGTTTCCTTGAGAGCTGCTTGGAAGCCTGATGGTGTGTGAAGTTAGTGAGCCAAATGGAGTTGTTCTCCCACAAGAACCACTCGGCTGATCCTTCTTCAATATGCCCTTCACCAACATGCAGTGTTTCCTTGATTGAATTAGCTCTCACACCAATATTTGCGTCTAGAGCCTTTGCATTGAGGGCTATCTGAAAACGGCTGTGGCGCTGAAGTTGCCTGTGAATGTGGAGTTGGTGGCATGTGAAACCCGCATGTGGAGCATTCGTTTGTGTGGGATGCTCACCAAGCTTCATTTCAGTCCTAGGCACTCAAAGGGCACTAAGCATAGAGTGTGAAAACTGAGTTTCCTTGAGAGCTGCTTGGAAGCCTGATGGTGTGTGAAGTTAGTGAGCCAAATGGAGTTGTTCTCCCACAAAAACCACTCAGCTGATCCTTCTTCAATATGCCCTTCACCAACATGCAGTGTTTCCTTCATTGAATTAGCTCTCACACCAATATTTGCATCTAGAGCCTTTGCATTGAGGGCTATCTGAAAACGGCTGTGGCGCTGAGTTGCCTGTGAATGTGGAGTTGGTGGCATGTGAATCCCGCATGTGGAGCATTCGTTTGTGTGGGATGCTCTACCAGGTTCATTCCTAGATAATGCACTCAAAGGGCACTAAGCATAGAGTGTGAAAACTGAGTTTCCTTGAGAGCTGCTTGGAAGCCTGATGGTGTGTGAAGTTAGTGAGCCAAATGGAGTTGTTCTCCCACAAGAACCACTCGGCTGATCCTTCTTCAATATGCCCTTCACCAACATGCAGTGTTTCCTTGATTGAATTAACTCTCACACCAATATTTGCGTCTAGAGCCTTTGCATTGAGGGCTATCTGAAAACGGCTGTGGCGCTGAGTTGCCTGTGAATGTGGAGTTGGTGGCATGTGAAACCCGCATGAGGAGCATTCGTTTGTGTGGGATGCTCTACCAGGTTCATTCCTAGATAATTCACTAAAAGGGCTCTAAGCATAGAGTGTGAAAACTGAGTTTCCTTGAGAGCTGCTTGGAAGCCTGATGGTGTGTGAAGTTAGTGAGCCAAATGGAGTTGTTCTCCCACAAGAACCACTCGGCTGATCCTTCTTCAATATGCCCTTCACCAACATGCAGTGTTTCCTTCATTGAATTAGCTCTCACACCAAGATTTGCGTCTAGAGCCTTTGCATTGATGGCTATCTGAAAAGGGCTGTGGCGCTGAAGTTGCCTGTGAATGTGGAGTTGGTGGCATGTGAAACCCGCATGTGGAGCATTCGTTTGTGTGGGATGCTCTACCAGGTTCATTCCTAGATAATGCACTCTAAGGGCACTAAGCATATAGTGTGAAAACTGAGTTTTCTTGATAGCTGCTTGGAAACCTGATGGTGTGTGAAGTTAGTGAGCCAAATGGAGTTGTTCTCCCACAAGAACCACTCGGCTGATCCTTCTTCAATATGCCCTTCACCAACATGCAGTGTTTCCTTCATTGAATTAGCTCTCACACCAATATTTGCGTCTAGAGCCTTTGCATTGAGGGCTATCTGAAAACGGCTGTGGCGCTGAAGTTGCCTGTGAATGTGGAGTTGGTGGCATGTGAAACCCGCATGTGGATCATTCGTTTGTGTGGGATGCTCACCAAGCTTCATTTCAGTCCTAGGCACTCAAACGGCACTAAGCATAGAGTGTGAAAACTGAGTTTCCTTGAGAGCTGCTTGGAAGCCTGATGGTGTGTGAAGTTAGTGAGCCAAATGGAGTTGTTCTCCCACAAGAACCACTCGGCTGATCCTTCTTCAATATGCCCTTCACCAACATGCAGTGTTTCCTTGATTGAATTAGTTCTCACACCAATATTTGTGTCTAGAGCCTTTGCATTGAGGGCTATCTGAAAACGGCTGTGGCGCTGAAGTTGCCTGTGAATGTGGAGTTGGTGGCATGTGAAACCCCGCATGTGGAGCATTCGTTTGTGTGGGATGCTCACCAAGCTTCATTCCTAGATAATGCACTCAAAGGGCACTAAGCATAGAGTGTGAAAACTGAGTTTCCTTGAGAGCTGCTTGGAAGCCTGATGGTGTGTGAAGTTAGTGAGCCAAATGGAGTTGTTCTCCCACAAGAACCACTCGGCTGATCCTTCTTCAATATGCCCTTCACCAACATGCAGTGTTTCCTTGATTGAATTAGCTCTCACAACAATATTTGCGTCTAGAGCCTTTGCATTGAGGGCTATCTGAAAACGGCTGTGGCGCTGAAGTTGCCTGAGAATGTGGAGTTGGTGGCATGTGAAACCCGCATGTGGAGCATTCGTTTGTGTGGGATGCTCACCAAGCTTCATTCCTAGATAATGCACTCAAAGGGCACTAAGCATAGAGTGTGAAAACTGAGTTTCCTTGAGAGCTGCTTGGAAGCCTGATGGTGTGTGAAGTTAGTGAGCCAAATGGAGTTGTTCTCCCACAAGAACCACTCGGCTGATCCTTCTTCAATATGCCCTTCACCAACATGCAGTGTTTCCTTGATTGAATTAGCTCTCACACCAATATTTGCGTCTAGAGCCTTTGCATTGAGGGCTATCTGAAAACGGCTGTGGCGCTGAAGTTGCCTGTGAATGTGGAGTTGGTGGCATGTGCAACCCGCATGTGGAGCATTCGTTTGTGTGGGATGCTCTACCAGGTTCATTCCTAGATAATGCACTCAAAGGGCACTAAGCATAGAGTGTGAAAACTGAGTTTCCTTGAGAGCTGCTTGGAAGCCTGATGGTGTGTGAAGTTAGTGAGCCAAATGGAGTTGTTCTCCCACAAGAACCACTCGGCTGATCCTTCTTCAATATGCCCTTCACCAACATGCAGTGTTTCCTTGATTGAATTAGCTCTCACACCAATATTTGCGTCTAGAGCCTTTGCATGAGGTCTATCTGAAAACGGCTGTGGCGCTGAAGTTGCCGTGATGTGGAGTTGGTGGCATGTGCAACCCGCATGTGGAGCATTCGTTTGTGTGGATGCTCTACCAGGTTTCATTCCTAGATAATTCACTCAAAGGGCACTAAGCATAGAGTGTGAAAACTGAGTTTCCTTGAGAGCTGCTTGGAAGCCTGATGGTGTGTGAAGTTAGTGAGCCAAATGGAGTTGTTCTTCTCCCACAAAGAACCACTCGGCTGATCCTTCTTCAATATGCCCTTCACCAACATGCAGTGTTTCCTTGATTGAATTAGCTCTCACACCAATATTTTGCGTCTAGAGCCTTTGCATTGAGGGCTATCTGAAAACGGCTGTGGCGCTGAAGTTGCCTGTGAATGTGGAGTTGGTGGCATGTGAAACCCGCATGAGGAGCATTCGTTTGTGTGGGATACTCTACCAGGTTCATTCCTAGATAATTCACTCAAAGGGCAGCTAAGGCATAGAGTGTGAAACTGAGTTCCTTGAGAGCTTCTTGGAAGCCTGATGGTGAGTTGAAGTTGAGTAGTGAGCCAAATGGAGTTGTTCTCCCACAAGAACCACTCGGCTGATCCTTCTTCAATATGCCCTTCACAACATGCAGTCCACATGCAGTTTCCTTGATTGAATTATCTCTCACACCAATATTCGCGTCTAGAGCCTTTGCATTGAGGGCTATCTGAAAACGGCTGTGGCGCTGAAGTTGCCTGTGAATGTGGAGTTGGTGGCATGTGAAACCCGCATGTGGATCATTCGTTTGTGTGGGATGCTCACCATGCTTCATTTCAGTCCTAGGCACTCAAAGGGCACTAAGCATAGAGTGTGAAAACTGAGTTTCCTTGAGAGCTGCTTGGGAAGCCTGATGGTGTGTGAAGTTAGTGAGCCAAATGGGAGTTGTTCTCCCACAAGAACCACTCGGCTGATCCTTCTTCAATATGCCCTTCACCAACATGCAGTGTTTCCTTGATTGAATTAGTTCTCACACCAATATTTGTGTCTAGAGCCTTTGCATTGAGGTCTATCTGAAAACGGCTGTGGCGCTGAAGTTGCCTGAGAATGTGGAGTTGGTGGCATGTGAAACCCGCATGTGGAGCATTCGTTTGTGTGGGATGCTCTACCAGGTTCATTCCTAGATAATGCACTCAAAGGGCAGTAAGCATAGAGTGTGAAAACTGAGTTTCCGTGAGAGCTGCTTGGAAGCCTGATGCGTGTGTGAAGTTAGTGAGCCAAATGGAGTTGTTCTCCCACAAGAACCACTCGGCTGATCCTTCTTCAATATGCCCTTCACCAACATGCAGTGTTTTCCTTGATTGAATTAGCTCTCACACCAATATTTGCATCTAGAGCCTTTTGCATTGATGGCTATCTGAAAACGGCTGTGGCGCTGAAGTTGCCTGTGAATGTGGAGTTGGTGGCATGTGCAACCCGCATGTGGAGCATTCGTTTGTGTGGGATGCTCTACCAGGTTCATTCCTAGATAATGCACTCAAAGGGCACTAAGCATAGAGTGTGAAAACTGAGTTTCCTTGAGAGCTGCTTGGAAGCCTGATGGTGTGTGAAGTTAGTGAGCCCAAATGGAGGTTGTTCTCCCACAAGAACAACTCGGCTGATCCTTCTTCAATATGCCCTTCACCAACATGCAGTGTTTCCTTGATTGAATTAGCTCTCACACCAATATTTGCGTCTAGAGCCTTTGCATTGAGGGCTATCTGAAAACGGCTGTGGCGCTGAAGTTGCCTGTGAATGTGGAGTTGGTGGCATGTGAAACCCGCATGAGGAGCATTCGTTTGTGTGGGATGCTCTACCCACTCAAAGGGCACTAAGCATAGAGTGTGAAAACTGAGTTTCCTTGAGAGCTGCTTGGAAGCCTGATGGTGTGTGAAGTTAGTGAGCCAAATGGAGTTGTTCTCCCACAAGAACCACTCGGCTGATCCTTCTTCAATATGCCCTTCACCAACATGCAGTGTTTCCTTGATTGAATTAGCTCTCACACCAATATTTGCGTCCAGAGCCTTTGCATTGAGGGCTATCTGAAAACGGCTGTGGCGCTGAAGTTGCCTGTGAATGTGGAGTTGGTGGCATGTGAAACCCGCATGAGGAGCATTCGTTTGTGTGGGATACTCTACCAGGTTCATTCCTAGATAATGCACTCAAAGGGCACTAAGCATAGAGTGTGAAAACTGAGTTTCCTTGAGAGCTGCTTGGAAGCCTGATGGTGTGTGAAGTTAGTGAGCCAAATGGAGTTGTTCTCCCACAAGAACCACTCGGCTGATCCTTCTTCAATATGCCCTTCACCAACATGCAGTGTTTCCTTGATTGAATTAGCTCTCACACCAATATTCGCGTCTAGAGCCTTTGCATTGAGGGCTATCTGAAAATGGCTTTGAGGCTGAAGTTGCCTGTGAATGTGGAGTTGGTGGCATGTGAATCCCGCATGTGGAGCATTGGATTGTGTGGGATGCTCTACCAAGTTCATTCCTAGATAATTCACTCAAAGGGCACTAAGCATATAGTGTGAAAACTGAGTTTCCTTGAGAGCTGCTTGGAAACCCGATGGTGTGTGACGTTAGTGAGCCAAATGGAGTTGTTCTCCCACAAGAACCACTCGGCTGATCCTTCTTCAGTATGCACTTCACCAACATGCAGTGTTTCCTTGATTGAATTAGCTCTCACACCAATATTTGCGTCTAGAGCCTTTGCATTGAGGTCTATCTGAAAACGGCTGTGGCGCTGAAGTTGCCTGAGAATGTGGAGTTGGTGGCATGTGAAACCCGCATGAGGAGCATTCGTTTGTGTGGGATGCTCTACCAGGTTCATTCCTAGATAATGCACTCAAAGGGCACTAAGCATAGAGTGTGAAAACTGAGTTTCCTTGAGAGCTGCTTGGAAGCCTGATGGTGTGTGAAGTTAGTGAGCCAAATGGAGTTGTTCTCCCACAAGAACCACTCAGCTGATCCTTCTTCAATATGCCCTTCACCAACATGCAGTGTTTCCTTGATTGAATTAGCTCTCACACCAATATTTGCGTCTAGAGCCTTTGCATTGAGGGCTATCTGAAAACTGCTGTGGCGCTGAAGTTGCCTGTGAATGTGGAGTTGGTGGCATGTGAAACCCGCATGTGGAGCATTCGTTTGTGTGGGATGCTCTACCAAGTTCATTCCTAGCTAATTCACTCAAAGGGCACTAAGCATAGAGTGTGAAAACTGAGTTTCCTTGAGAGCTGCTTGGAAGCCTGATGGTGTGTGAAGTTAGTGAGCCAAATGGAGTTGTTCTCCCACAAGAACCACTCGGCTGATCCTTCTTCAATATGCCCTTCACCAACATGCAGTGTTTCCTTGATTGAATTAGCTCTCACACCAATATTTGCGTCTAGAGCCTTTGCATTGAGGGCTATCTGAAAACGGCTGTGGCGCTGAAGTTGCCTGTGAATGTGGAGTTGGTGGCATGTGAAACCCGCATGTGGAGCATTCGTTTGTGTGGGATGCTCACCAAGCTTCATTTCAGTCCTAGGCACTCAAAGGGCACTAAGCATAGAGTGTGAAAACTGAGTTTCCTTGAGAGCTGCTTGGAAGCCTGATGGTGTGTGAAGTTAGTGAGCCAAATGGAGTTGTTCTCCCACAAAAACCACTCAGCTGATCCTTCTTCAATATGCCCTTCACCAACATGCAGTGTTTCCTTCATTGAATTAGCTCTCACACCAATATTTGCATCTAGAGCCTTTGCATTGAGGGCTATCTGAAAACGGCTGTGGCGCTGAGTTGCCTGTGAATGTGGAGTTGGTGGCATGTGAATCCCGCATGTGGAGCATTCGTTTGTGTGGGATGCTCTACCAGGTTCATTCCTAGATAATGCACTCAAAGGGCACTAAGCATAGAGTGTGAAAACTGAGTTTCCTTGAGAGCTGCTTGGAAGCCTGATGGTGTGTGAAGTTAGTGAGCCAAATGGAGTTGTTCTCCCACAAGAACCACTCGGCTGATCA
>NW_026700603.1:0-48930 GCF_030435755.1 Ochotona princeps
GCAGCAGCAGCAACAGAGTATTATCAACAGCAGCAGCAACAGAGTATTATCAACAGCAGCAGCAACAGAGTATTAGCAGCAGCAGCAACATAGTATTATCGGCAGCAGCAGCAACAGAATATTATCAACAGCAGCAGCAGCAACAGGGTATTATCGACAGCAGCAGTAACAGAGTATTAGCAGCAGCAGCAACATAGTATTATCGGCAGCAGCGGCAACAGAGTATTATCAACAGCAGCAGCAGCAACAGAGTATTATCAACAGCAGCAGCAACAGAGTATTAGCAGCAGCAGCAACATAGTATTATCGGCAGCAGCGGCAACAGAGTATTATCAACAGCAGCAGCAGCAACAGAGTATTATCAACAGCAGCAGCAACAGAGTATTAGCAGCAGCAGCAACATAGTATTATCGGCAGCAGCAGCAACAGAATATTATCAACAGCAGCAGCAGCAACAGGGTATTATCGACAGCAGCAGTAACAGAGTATTAGCAGCAGCAGCAACATAGTATTATCGGCAGCAGCGGCAACAGAGTATTATCAACAGCAGCAGCAGCAACAGAGTATTATCAACAGCAGCAGCAACAGAGTATTAGCAGCAGCAGCAACATAGTATTATCGGCAGCAGCGGCAACAGAGTATTATCAACAGCAGCAGCAGCAACAGAGTATTATCAACAGCAGCAGCAACAGAGTATTAGCAGCAGCAGCAACATAGTATTATCGGCAGCAGCAGCAACAGAATATTATCAACAGCAGCAGCAGCAACAGGGTATTATCGACAGCAGCAGTAACAGAGTATTAGCAGCAGCAGCAACATAGTATTATCGGCAGCAGGCGGCAACAGAGTATTATCAACAGCAGCAGCAACAGCAACAGAGCATCAACACCAACACACTGTAGGGTCACAGTCATCGTCAGTTTTGTAATTAAGGGACGTACTACGTTCCGTCATGCTGACGACCCTCAGCACAGCAGAGGTAGCAGATGTTATATACATACATTTCCAAGAGAAGAGAGCACTGCGCAGAACAGTAGAACACCAGAGCAGAGGCACGAAGAAAGAGAGTAGAAAACAAGTGAAAAATGTGCGAGAGACACACAGAAATGCAAACAAAAACCCGTAGCGGAAGAAGGATGCAAAGGAAATATGGGGAAATCAGATTATCTCAAGCGCGTGTACTCAAAATAAAGCAGTATACATATACATATATATATGTATATATATGTGCATCTGTACATATATATATGCGTAGGGAAATCAGGTTATCTCAAGCGCATGTACACAAAATAAAGCAGTATACATATACATATATATATATATATGTGCATCTATATATATATATATGCATATATATACACATATGTGTGTGCACGTGCGTTCTGCAGCTGCTGGGGGTTTTTCTCAGTGTTTCTTGGTTAGCTCAGAAAATACTTGCCTTTCACGTTACCTCCTTTTTCAATCTTTTTCCGCTGCGCGTACCTTTCGTGTTGTTTTTCGTCCTCTTCGCCGCCTTTTTACTGCCAGCTTCTCGTCGGCTTCCTCTCGTGTCGCTGCTGTTGCTGCTACTTCGTCTTTCCTCCTGCTGTTGCTGGCGATGTACATGAATACGTATGTGTACGTGTTTCGTTTTCGCTCGTTTTCATTTCCATCCCGATATGGTCTGTTTCCTTCTCTATATTATCTCTTTAAAATAGTCTTCTTCCGTCTTACACACATTTCTTGCCTTCGTGAACACATACACACACACCCACACACACACTCACACCCACACACACACACAGACAAACACACACACACACACACACGCACACACACACACACACATACACACACACACACACACACACACACACACACACACACATACACACACACACACATACACACACACACATATATATATATATATATATATATATATATATATATATATATATACACGCACATATATACACACATACACTCACATACTCACACACATACATACATATACATACATTCATACATACAGTTGCTTTCCTGCCGACGTTCACGCATCAAACAACATGTGAAACTGTTCCCTCATACCGAAGTGTGGGGCAACATTCCTGAAGAGACGGCAGACAGAAAAAGAAGCAGAAAGAGAGAGAGCGAGGGAGAGAGAGGGAGAAAGGGAGCATTGCTGCTGGGTTTTTTTTTCTGCAAGCCGTTATCTCTCAGTACGTATCTCTCCACTTTCCTACTACGTCTTGGTGAATATATATATATATATATATATATGTTTATAGATGTATATACGAATATGCGCATCTCTGTATGCATACATGTATATATATATGCATGGTTTTTTTTTCATGTATACCTAAGTATATGTCAGTCAACATATGTATATATATATAAATAATATACATTGTACATGTATACATAGGTGTACTCATAGATTTATATATACATATATTTGTATATATGTATAGTGTTTTTTGCTCTATAGCATGCATTACAACGTGTAATTCAATAGCTGCTGTGTACGTGCTCTTCCTGTGCTGCTGTTTCCTTTTTGTTGCTTTTGTCTTTGTCTGGTTTTGCTGTTGCTGTGCACTGTCTGCTTTCTAAGACACAAGTGCTGCTCCTGTTTCGGTCCGCAGTAGCTATTACTTGCATGCTTTTTCTTTCTCAGACGACTTCTCTGCTGTGGGAAATTCCTTCATGTATGTATACGGTGCTTTTCTGCTGCTTTGCATGCGTGCTGTACGTTTTACGACTCTTTTCCAGTTCTCGATGATGTCATGCTGCTCTTTCGTTCCTGCGGCTTGCGTCCTACCCGTCCACCACACCTTCTGCTGCAACTCTATACGACTTACAACCTCCTTTTAAATATAATAATCACGTCTCCCCCGCATGCACAGTAACTACTCGGCTCTCAACTGTATTAGATATATATATATGTATATGTGCACAGGTTACTACTCGGCTCTCAGTTGTGTGATATATATGTATATATCTTACGTACATGCAGGCTCTCTATTTTCACTTGACATAGGGTTGCTATTTAGTATTAGTACTCCAAAGTCTCTTTCTCCTGCGTCCATGCTGCTCGTTGGTATGACTGTTTACGTTCTGTCTTACGTGCTAATAATGTATGTATGTATGTATATACATGTATGTATGTTTGTCTGTATGTATGCCTTTTATGTACATATGTACGTAGGTATGTATATGTATCTACGTACGTATGCATGTGTATGTACGTGTTGATTGATATATGTATTCATTTGTGTATCAATGTATGCATGTATTATGATTGTATTTTGTATCTATTATGTATGTATGTACCTACGTATGTATGTGTATGTGTCTACGTTTGTACGTACCTATTTATATGTATGTACGCACGTGTGTATGTACACGTGTGTGTATGCTTGGCATGAGTATGTGTGGTATGCTGCAAATTTTTTGCTGCTGCCTCTTTTCCTACTACGACCTGTCTACTGCATCCATGCGTATATATATGTATATATGCTGCTCCTTCTTTTTGTTTTCTGTGTCGGTGAGTATCTACTACTGAGTGCTCATGTCTAACTTTTTGCTGCTTTAGAACCCGTTACCTTCTTTTGAAGCAAGATACTCCATACTGCTGCTGCTGTTGGAAGGAGCTGTTCTTACGGAGGGTGTCGCTGGTCTCTCTGTGTGTGCATCCGTCTTTTTCGTGTCTGTCTGTCTGTGTTTCTGTTTGTCTGTTTTTTCTGCCTGTCTCTGCGTGTGTATGCGTGTGTCTATATGTCTTTCTGTCTACCTGTCTGTCTCTGTGTGTGTGTGTCTGTCTGTCTGTCTATCTGTGTATTCGTCTGTGTGAGTGTGCGTATGTGCCCGTCTGTCTATCTGTGTGACTGTGGGTGTGTATATGCTCTAGTTTGTGGTGTGTGGCAGTAGTATGTGCTGCTTGTTGCTGCATGTATGATGCAGTTATATTATCCTCTCTATGCACTATGTACATTTATGTATATCTGTACATTTATGTATATCTTCACAGAGCTATACTGAAAAATGTCGGTTCCTCGTGTCCATGCAGTTCTTGCGTGTAGTGCTTCTTGCTGCTTTGTATCTGATTAATAGTGGCTTGTGTGACTACACGTACATATATATATATATATATATATATGAATATGTATACGTATGAACTAATAATATCGTACTGTGTGTGTATATGCGTGTGTCTTGCGTGGGCTGGTTTTCGCTCCCGTACGACTACTATAGTACAGTAGTTCTCCACTGTATATGTATTATTTTCCCTATGTGAAAATTCATCACAGTATATATACATATATAGTTTATATATGGTGATTCGTCACATTGCATATCCATATATACATATATATATATATGTTAAGATATGATAGCCTCTTCACGACACGCATGTATGTATATATATATATATATATATATACGTTATATATGATATTTCTTCACGGATCATATATATGCTTTTATACTTTTTCACGATATGTACATGTATACGTCGGTTTAGCATCATCTATGCATATATAACTTATATATGGGAACTCTACAATATATCTATAGATATATATATATATATATATGTATGTATATACACATGTACATGTCAGTTTCCCACGTCATGTAGATATATATTAAGACATATATGTGGCTGTTCCTCCTCATGCGGAGTGTCATATATTTATATGGAATATGTATCTATATGCATGTAAAACATCTTTTTATATGATAAACTTGTACCTGACGACCTCTATATGTCCACATCCAGTCAATGTTTAACACAAATATATATATATATATATATATATTATATGGATATATATGTACGACTGCTCTCGGTTTATGTGTTGTGTGATGATTCTTGCCGCTGCATATGTGTATAAACATATGTATACATAAATGTCTATCACTATGTATGTACATGGGTGTATATGTATATACGTCTTCACTGTGTAGTGGTATACTTCTTGCTGCTGCATATATATATATATATATATAAATATATATATATAATATATGCTCCACAAGTATGATTATATATATATATATATATATGTAGGTGTACTCTGTATGTGTTGTAGTAGATCTTGCTGCTGCATACGTGTATAAACATATATATGTATATATATATAAATATATATAGATATATATATATATGTATGTCTGTACTATATGTGTGGTGTTGTAGGTCTTCCTGCTGCATATTTGTTGTGTACGTATTGCAACTGTGGCTTCAGGGTACGTCTTGAAATCTGACCTTCCCCCAGAACCGGAGGTTGAAGAGGAGCCTATCGAAGTCATACTGGAAAGAGAGGTACATATATATATATATATATATATATATATAGATAGATATCTATATATATATATATATATAGATATATACATATGTATACATACATACATATACATATTCATACACATGTATTTATACATATATATGCATACACTTGTATACGTAAAGACGATTTTCGGGAAAGTAGAAGTACGGATACACGCGTCATTTGTGAAAAAGAGGGAATTATTTTTGTTTGTTTTCCGTTGAACGTCTCGTGTGGATCGTTCATTATGGAGCTCATGCGAATACGTGCGCCCCTCTGCGTGTGCCTCTGTATGTGCGTGTATACGAATACATGTACGTACATATATTTGTGCTGTTGTATATGTATATTTGTGTTTGCGTGTATCTGTATATATATATATATATGTTCAATGTAGGTTCGTGTGCTATACACGCATATACGTATTTATGTTCGAGGTTCGTGTGTTCACATACATATGTGTATATCTATATGTCTGTGAGCGTGTGTATTTGTGTGAGTGTCTGTGTGTGTGTGCGTGTGAGAGAGAGAGAGAAATGTCTGCGTGTACCGAATGCAAAGATACACTAGCAAGCACCTCCCCTGCGGACTAGATTATTACCATAAACACAAGGGCGTACTGGCACATACATTTCATATGCTCTCATTATCTGTAAATGATATGATATGTGTGAACGCGAAATTGTTATACTATCTCTGTCTCCCGTCATCTCTCATGTTTCCTCCTCTTTGCTTATGCTGATATTTCACGTACTATGGAACGACTGTTTTCTCGACTCCTTGTGCATGCATCAGTTCTCTACAAGGTAGGCAGCTCAACTAATCTCCGCAGAAACGTCTAGTTCGATTGTAAACTTATCTCTGTGTGTATGTATGTGCGGGAGTGAGCGAAAAAGAGAGAAAAAGAGGGAAAGACAGACAAGGAAAAGAGGGAGAAAAAGTGTCAATGTATAGAGAGAGAGATAGAGATAGGAGAGGGCGAGGGAGATTTCTCTCTCTCTCAAAGGAAGAACCAGAAATATCTGTATACATATACAGAGAGATAGAGAGAAAGAGTGGAATGTGTATATCTATGTATGCGAGTGTATATATCACTCTATATATGTGAAAGGTACATTCGAACACTCTGCTACTAGATGTACTGTCAAAATAGAGATAATTAATCAAGAAAAAGCATTCGAAGGGGAAAAACAATAAGACAAATTGTCAAACAGCTCAATATGTGTGTAAAAACATTTCCAAACATTTTTCTAACAAAGAAACCAAACGACTTACCGCGGTAGTACTAGTAAAGCGCTGTGCACATCAAACCCTTGCATATACTGGAGGAGGACATACTTACATGCGTAGCAAGCCTTATATATATATATATATATATATATATATATATATGGGTATGTGTGTCTATTACTAGCACATATATGAGTATGTGTGTCGATGTGCGCATGTTCACATATCATTTTACAGTGAGTCCACGTGTAAAGTTTTCACTCCAGTTCTAAGATGTGGAGGCATACTACTGACAAACAGCGAACAAGAAAGAGAAAAGGAAAAAGAAGTGTAACACATTGAATATTTAAGGACTTACACAGCGATCACAATATGCATGTAGTAATATTCCTATCATACACAAATATATATATATATATATATGTATCATACTGTCCGGCAAATATATACTTTCATATGTATATATATATATTTATGGTGCTTTCAACAAATATGCACTCACGTACATATCGTACTCGAGTAGACAATATCTACTTGTTAATATATATACGTCTATAGGTACATCGTACTCTCAACAGTCATATACGTGAAAATGCGGGAACCCTACTCTGAATATCACTCTATCCATATATATGTTGTACATTGCCTGTGAGAAACTAAGACGTGTAGATCCCCTGCGTTATTGTTTCCACTGCTGCTTCTACTGCTGCTGCTACTGTGCGATTGTGAATCTGCAATTGTTGTCTGCCGCCACTGTTGAGGTTTTCGGAGTTTTACTTGTTTGCTGTGTCTGTTGCGGATACTGTTGTCAGCTGCTGCTGTTGTGTTTGTTATTGGACAGCATTCATTTCCCACTGCAATATAAACATCCTCGAAATCATGCGGGCTGTTGTCTCTGTGTCACCCTCTCATAGTGGAGGGTGTAGTGCTTTGTTTGCCTCCTCACTTTTCTCTACTACTGCTGTGCTGTTTTAAGGGCTTCTGCTGCTACTGTGCTGCTGCTGCTTCTTCTGTCGCTATTGCTCTTCTTCTGCTCCCACTGTGCTGCTGCTGCTTTTGTCGCTACTGATACTTCTTTTTTAGCTACTGCTGCTGCTTTTGCTGCTTCTGCTGCTGTGCAGTACGTCTTCTATTTGCTATTGGTGTCTTCATGTTATATGACGGTGTTACCGAGAAAGCTGTACACGCACACCTCTATGTCTGTATGTCTGTACGTATGTATGTCGTGGTGTTCGCATATATGTACGTATGTGTAGACATATACATATATGTGTGGCTGTATGTCTATACGTATATGTGTCTGTAACTTTACACGTATGTGTCTATGTATGTACGTATGTGTTCGAATATGTGTAGACGTGTGTCTGTATGTGTGCATGCATAGGTTTGTGTGTCTGTCCGTATATGTTTGGATATTTGTACGTATATGTTTGTACATTCGTACTTATATGCCTGGGAGTCCAAAAGTTTATGCTTGTATGTCTATACGTATATGGTTGTATGTCTATACCTCTATGTGTGTATATCTATACGTATATGTATGTATGTCTATACGTTTATGTTTGTATTTCTATACGTGTGTACGTGTCTATGTATATGTGTGTATGTCTATACGCTTATTTTTTGTATATCTGAACGTGTATGTTTGTAGGTCTGTACGTATATGTTTGTAGGTCTGTACGTATATGTATGTAAGTCTGTACGTGTATGTATGTAAGTCTGTACGTGTATGTATGTAAGTCTGTACGTATATGTCTGTATATTTGTTCTCTGTATCTCTACGTGTGTATATGTATCTTTTCACAAGTGGTGTATTATAAGTGTAGCACGACTCCGTGTTTTCGGGAGAGCTGTGCACGTCTACAGATATATGTGTATGCATACGTAAATGTGTGTGTGGAGGTATGTCTGTGCGTATGTAGGTATGTGTATGTCTCGGTATGGATGTACGTGTTCATTACCGGTGGTGATGTGTTTGCGTTACATGACTGAAACCTGTCTACGTGTACCCTTCTCTCTGTATGTACACGTGTGTATGTGTATGTGTCTATACGTATCTACGTATGCATGTCCATATACATACACGAGTAGTGTATGTATATATATATATATTAGAATATACATGTATATGTAGTGTGTGCGTGCGTGTGCTGCGTAACTATCAGAGAGCCGCCTTACCACCAGGAGGGACCCCTGTCACACTGGAAACATTCAAGGCCTGGAAGGAGAAGAAAGAGAAAGAACGAATAGAGCTTGTTGAAGCTCAACGCATTGCAGAGGCAAAGAAAAACAGGAAGTAAAGGCTTGAATGTTCTAAGTGGAAAAGACTTGTTTCAGTTCGACCCGTCGCTGTTCGTGGATGATGAGGGGGCTGCTGCAGAGGCTGACTATGAGGAAGATGAAGAAGAAACGGAAAACGTTGCGAAGGAAAATCAACGAATACTCGATCAAGCCAACAAAGATGCTCTACAAAGAAAAAAGAAAGCTATTGGTACTTCTCGTGCCATCAGCTAGCTATATATATATATATATATGGATAAGTGAACATATATATATCTCTGTATATTGTGTACACATATACGTATACACGTCTGTATGTACACATATATATATATATATATATACATATATACGTCTATATGTACACTGTGAGGTAGGTGTTCTACTAAGTGAATTTCGGACGCATCAAACATGCCATGCCCTGCCTTGTAACTAGTGTGCCTCTCCACCTACGTTCACGTACATACATGTATGTTTGCATATATATATATATATATATATATATATACGTAAACATATACACGTATGTATGTATGTATATACGTGTATACATATACATATATATATATACGTATGTATGTATATATATATATATATATGTATACATATGAACACATGTATATGCTTATGAAATTAATGTAGATTTCAATAGGGGGTGAATAATATCAGCAAGTATTTACCAAAGGTACATGCTTAGCGTATTTCCGTGGTAAGAGGCTTCTGGTAGAAGCGGTCGTCCATACAAAGTAATGTTTGCCTACAGACTCTTATAACTACCGCCTACACAGATGTCCGTAACTTCTCTTACACTTGCGTTCATATGTGTATATATGTATTTTCTTGTGCCTTATGTATGTATATATATATATATATATATAAATATATGTATGTGTGTATATGTGTAATATATGGTAGATATGATTTCAGCGTATTATTTAGAGGGGACACTGTCTGTATATATCAAAGTGTATATGTTTTGTAGAAGTGTGTATAGGACTTGGAGAGGCTTTATTGAGAAGGCAGCAACCGTCAGAGTAGGAGGGCGCTGCAGAGCTGTAATAATGTAACATGGTTGCACACTAATAACAGGAGGAAAGCAGGTGTAGACTAGCTGTGGTAAGCACGCATAGTAATTGCTACTGTTATATATTATTGTACGTTAATGTGTGTACATCTATCTTTGTATGCGCATGTGTATATATATATATATATGTGTGTGGGTGTATGTGTGCGTGTGCATCTAGATCATTAGAGGAGTTAAAGTGTTTCTGCACAAATTCCGTGTCCATACATATATCTGTTCATCCCTATACCTACATGTATGTGCATGTATGTAAATGTGGCTGTATACACGTATATACTTATTTATGTACATGTGGAAGTATAAAGCTATGTATGTGTGTATGTGTCCTATGTTTCGTATGTATGGATGCATGTGTAGCTGCATGTACTCATCTATGGCTTTATGTATGTATGTATACGGGTATGGGGTCTGGTATGTACATACATGTGTATGTGTGTGTTTATAGATGTACGTGTGTATACATGATGACGGATGGTCTTTCTGTTTCACTGCCTGCTATGGTTTGTTTGAAGAGCCGAATGCGGGGAAATACGTGCATGGCAGTTGTGGCAGAGGTTACGTTGGGTCCTCATAGGAATGAAGACGAGTCTATAGAAACAGGCGGTGGATTCGTTCTCGCCGCACGTCTCTCTTCGTTTCTGTGCAAGCCCTCCCTCGGTATCTCCGTCTATCTCTGTGTCTTGTCTGTCTTTCTCTCCTCTCCCCGCCTCTCTCTCTCTATCTCCGTGTCCGCCTCTCACTCTCCTCCTGTCTCGCGTCAATTTCTCTCTCTCTCGCACCATATCCCTCTCTGTCTCTCTCTCTCTGCCTCGTGTCTGTTTGACTCTTTATCTTTCTGTGTACCTGTCTGTGTCTGCTTCCCTTCATCTGTTTATCTCTCTTCGTCTCTCGCTCTCTCTCTGTGTGTCTCTCTCTCTGCGTATGACAGTACTTTTTACACACATATCCCGTGCATTTCCCCCTCTCATTCTCCTCTGTCTCTCTCTATCTCTCTTACTTTGTCCATCAGTCGTGCGCATCGTTTGCCCTGACACCCTCTCTTCAGTTCGTGTTATTGCCTTCTCTGCCAGTACCCTCGAGGCTAGGCCTCTCTCTCTCTGTGTATAAGTGCTGTCACCTTCTCTTTCTATATCTCTTTGTATGTCTCTCTCTCTCGTGTGTCTGCGTGTGTGTGTGTGCTTGTCGTCACACGTAGAAGGCGGCAAGGGCGAGGAGGGCAGCAGCAGTGACGAAGACGATGAAACTTCCCACGAGAAACGTGAAGACGATGTTGCACACTCAAAAGAAAAGAAAGACACCCATGCGAAAAACAACGAAAGAACGCCCAGAACAACGGGGGTGTCTGCAATACGTGAAGATCTCTTCTTATATGGCGACGACGTTGACGAGGTCAGTAATATAGAAAAACGACTTTCACTTTCTAAGAGTGTCATGCATACAGATGTGTGTTGACAAACTGTAGTTGTTGCTAAGGCTGGCGTGGTAGTAGTAGTAGTGCTAGTACTAGTACTAGTAGTGTTATTTGCAGATCACAAAGAAAGAAAAGGCTCTCACGTTCTCTGTACGTTTTCTTATCGTTTGCCTGGTCGTCCCTGCGTATAACTATATGTAGTAGACCAGAGTATTCTAATAAATGTATGCTGGTGTATGTGTTAACGTCTGAGAGAGCATTGCAGACAGACTACAGGCAAGTTCTTCAAATGTTTTTAAAAGTGTGCCAAGCGAATATTTCTTTTGTAGTACAGAGGAACAATAGAGACCAGGTGACGAGGGGATAAACTTCTCGCTTTTGTGCAGAACCCTCCATCGTACTACTGTCGTCCAGGAAGCCCTTGCTACTTCCTCCGTTATGGGTTCTTCTGGGGAGACGGCGAACCCTGAGTCTCGTATTTCCTCGTGGCGTGATCCTCAGACATCTCTGCAGGTTGTTGAAACTTCGTCAGAAAAATTCGCCTGTGTGAGTTTCGTATTTTAGTCGTATGTATATCGCTGCAAATATAGCAACGATGCGTTAGGTCAAATTGTTCTGAGACTTACGCAGAGATGTCTACGTCTCCGTTCATCATAACCCTGACTATTATACTTTTCACGTCCTCATCGCATGTGTCAAATTTGCTTACGCACGGAAGATTGCTTTTGCTTGTTCTTTCATACGACACGCCACAGTTTGTTCCTGCGTGTTCCGAGTACGCGAACATAAGACTTGTGTTATAGGCAGGCATCAGCGGTTTGATGGATTTTTATGAACACGGATGCATCCTACGTTTTTATGTTGGTAGGTAGAGTACTTTGAATTTCGTTCTTGAGACACAAGAGCAGGCTTCCTTTCAATATCACATTCGAACAGCGATGATCCACGCAGAGTACGTATCATCAGTTTCTGCCGTAAGAGACACAAAATTTTTTCTCCGAAATCCACTGGAAATGAAGAAGAAATGCACCATTGTAAACTTCACAGCAGCTTCTTTCTCATACTCCCAATGATGTGCTCCATGCGTAGTAGCCACACAATTGCTTTTCGCAGGACCTGCTGTGCTGGTTTTAGAGCTTTAACCCAACGCTGTGTACTCTTTTTCTGGTGTTATGCTTAGGATATATTGTTTCATATACATGTAAGCTACCAGATGAAAATCACACTGTCTTTGTATTGTATGCGCATGCGAATATGTGTCTGCAGAATGAACTGGAAGAACTGGATGACTAACAATACGCATGCGTACAGCATGCCCAGTGTTTTCGTGAGAGCCGGGGGGCGATGCCGTTGTGTCTCCGTGCGAGCTGCAGGTTCTCTCTTCTCGTGCAATCTATTTTGACTCAGGTTCATTGTGAGACTCGCTCTTTCGCGAGCACTTGTACGCCCCTCAGTCGTATGTGGCCTTCTTTTACGTTACTTCTTTTTCTCCCTTTCCCCCTCTGCCGTATTCCCCACAGCGGGAGGTTATTCCCAGTTTTGGAGTTTCTCCGTAGTACTCCTTTTCTGTAAGGAAGCCTCCTTATCTTCTTCTATTATTTGCGCAATATCAGCCCACCATCATGTTCGCTTTTGCCGTTCCTTGTAGAGCTCCGTCCGTTTTCTTTCACTTGTGTACCGTCTGGCTTTCGTGCAGCATCACTTGTCGCACTCTTAAGCCGTGCAGTGGATCCTGGTGAAATTCTCTTTCTTATCCTTGCTACTATTTGAAAACACTGTTTTATGTCCGACAGAATACCTCATACAAGTCACGCAACGCCTGTTAGCTATGTGGGCTGCAATTGTGCGCGCACACGTATGCGCTTTGCTGGAACAGTATCTTTGAACACCAGTTATCCGTTGTGTATCTTTTGCCTGGATTCTCCACTCAGCTTTCAGGCTTACGTCACACACCTGGGTAATACACAGTGATATAAAAGAGTTTTTCAATCGTGACCACCTTACCTGATAAGATAAAGACGATGCACCCATAGAAGAACGCAGAACGCTGAAGCCACCATCAGTGACTTTTCTGCCATCATTTTTCATAAGTGCGTTCAAATAGGAAATGGCGCGTTTTTAAAAAGGAGAAATGGCACGGTTTCATTCGGGGTGCTGAGACAACAAACTCCCCCGCTGCAAACTTTTTAGCCGCAGTAGCGGCCGCGGAACTTGCCTCGAACGACGCGAAGTACACACTGCATTGCACATGGCGGCGAACAGCCGCAGTTCTACGGAGCTCCCCCTCTAATTTGATTTCCAGAGCCTGCAGAAGTGTGCTTGGTAGGTGCAAAAAGCCGGAATGACTTCACGTAGAAACGGAGTCACTACAGTGAGTCCATATGAAGTGTATCTAGTAGCTGAGAATGTATAGGCGCAGATTCACAATAGAGTTTAGGGGGAAACCTCTTCATTCAAAAATCAAAATACTTCTTTCGCAATCCACCAAAGCGGTGTCTACGTGTTTCCGCAAGTGCTCGAAGTAACGCTGCAAAAAGCACCTAACTCACCTGCGTTTTCATGGTACGGTACTCTCTGCTCTGCTGGAGGAGAGTATGTACGATTTGAAGGAGAGTGAAATCTGCGGAAGGCATCATGGAGACGCAGTCACGACGTAGAGCGTAACTCCGCCAGATTTTCCGTCACGACCGCTCCTGCATATCGTTGTCGTCAAGGAGGCTTTCGGAAAATGGAGTCCCCTCTGGATGGCTAGCTTTCTCCTTCATGCTGCAGCTGCGTTCAGACACTGCCTCTCTCCTTACGCACGTCGTATATATCCATTTAGCAGGTATGCGAATCGAGAATTGCAGGAGGCACGCCCTACACTCCTGCGTACGAAAACACGTTGTCGCGTTCTGAATACACTTGTAGGCGTATGTCCCTGATTCAGGTCTCTCCAGGTTTGCGTCGCCCCTGCTAAAGCACCTGAAAGTTTCGCATCTACGGCTGTCTGTCGATAACCATCCTTGCCAATTATATGCGAGCTAGTGCAGTTCACGTGCTTCTCGAGACAGCACGCCATTCGTACTCGTGTACTAGGCAGGCGAGATGGGTAAACCGCCTTAGATTTTTCTTTTGCTGAAACACATGTGATTTGCCTCAGAAGAGCAAAAGAAATGCCATCCTTTGGCAGCGTGATAGCTCACGACGTTCCAGGCGCTAGTACGGAGAGTAAAATTTGCCGCAGCACAGATAGTTGGCCAGAAGACACAATCCGGAAGCCATTTCCGTTGTAAGGAGTCTGTGGGTGGTTAGAGCGCCGTAGCTCGGTAGCACTAATAATTCGTCACATGTAGACCGGAGAAGAGCATTAGTGGCTGTCGCTTTGTTCATATATAACTCAGCTTCTACGAGTAAGTGGACGACTTTGTTGCTGGTAGAAACCAACTTGAGCCTTGATGTCGTTGACCGTCTCATTTGATAGAAGGCACTCGTCCGGGCAGGCTGCCGACACGAGGTTTGTTGCGCACGTCTGCCCTACTTTAGCAGTCACACGCTCAGGAGGAAGGCAGCGTAATTACCATGAAGAAGCGACTACACTAGATTACAGGAGTGTACAGGCGCAGAACGTGCGGCAGTCTATCAGACTCTCCGGTGGGCCTCAGTTGTGTTGAGAGTGTCGGACACCGGGACACAACACCTGTGTCGGCGGCACCTCCGTAACACTAGCGACCCTAGAGATCCGGCTTCATCCTCAAGATAAAAACACATTTTCGGAGGCGCAGGGTAAGTCACCCTTAAACACCGGTCGCGCGCATATACGACGAAAACTGTTCAAGTGTATACGCAGTCTGTGGATGGCTCGGTTCACGTTTGTTGCAGGGTGGCGGTGGCCGCGTATCTTGACGAAGCATCCAACAATTGAGGGTGTGTTCATTAAGTCATCAACAGGTCCCGCTGCCAGGTCCCTGCGTAGAACAGAACGCGGAATCAGGTGTCGCCGCTGTTTCTAGCTCTACCCTCTCAGTGCGTGTAGGACCATTAACAACACTATCGTCATGTCTTACTGGTAGAACGGCTGACAGTGAAGTCTGCATGGCCAAAAGCAGCTGCGACCCCTCTGCTTGCGATAAGGAGTGCCACTATACCTCAGAAACAGCTCTCTGCGCCAACGAGAAGCGCCTACCACAGTAAGGTTTGTATGACACGCGCTAGCGGCTTCCGACGTGCGTGAGCAACAGCGCAAGCATGAAGTTCGCTCAATTCCGCATCCTTACTCGCGTCTGCATGTGCGTGTAAGTGTTCTCTTGGGTCCTCAAGTACATGTGTGTAGAGCCCCAAAGCTGAGTGAATATTTATATACGTATAAACGGATTCATATAGCTTGTGTAAGACCGGATGCACAGTTCACCCACCGTCTGGCGTCAGACACAGGAGATTTACTTCTGTCTTCTGAATAGGTAGCCTATCGTCATTTCTATGCTGCACCTGGGTGGCTAAGGCTCGATCTGCTAGCGCCGCTGCGGCACGTAACCTCGAGGAACACACTCACTTGAGGCACTCGTGGTGGACGTGGAGACACATGGAGCATCATCATGGCAGCATACAGCTTTTTCTAAAATCGAGAATGCCGGAAGCTCTGTTCTTCAGTTGACTGTCGCTGAGATCTCGTAGGTGTCTAGCCCCCACACCGTTTGCCACATTGCAATTAATTTACAGCTCACACGAGCTTCATGGAGCGGAGCTTAGTTGCTAGGGCAATTTGTCACTTAGTTCCCTTAAACATGTTGCATTGAGCTACTTTGAAGAGACCCAGGCGACGCTGTCGCAGAACACTAGGAGCTCGTCACCCTCCACGCGCGCTTGGGGACAAGCTCCAGCTTAGGTGTCCTGCGGCACGCTGAGGCCGCCAGATGTCGGCTAGCGCGAGAGCACAGAGGACCAAACGTTTCCTGCTCGAGCTCCTGCCGACTTTCGTGAAAGAGTTTTTGTAGATGTGTTGTATTGCAAATTTTCTTTCCATGTGACACCTTAGTTTTATTGCGAGATCCACGTAGACGGAAAGGGGGGCACAGTCAAGGCGAAGGATGTGCGCGACCGTGGATGTCTTCGTGGACCTCAGGATGAAAATAATACACGTGTCTTGAGACTCTATCTCCCTGAATAAGTGTCAAGTGGAGCTGTTCTCTCTCTCGATGGCAATTTTGTGACATTTTGGAGCCGTCTAAGGGCCCGACATCCCGTCGCTTTGCCGCGTCTTCGTCAGTGAAGATGTGTGTGGCGGGCGGCCACGGTAACGCCTCACTGCACAGAAGCACAACGCAAGCGCATTGGAAGAAACGTTAACTCTTTTAGGCTACTGACAGAGCGGAGGTACGTACGCTGGTGGGAGAGGGACGCAGATGCATTTTCCCGGACGACTTCGCGAAGGACCGGAGTCCTTCGCATTGACGTGCGTCTGCTGGCGGCCAGGGCGGGCGCTTCCTCAAAAATGTATGTATTCACCCTCCGTATCCCCTCTAGCCCATCTAGATCCGCCCATATCTCCTTTTACTCACCCTTTAAGTTTCCACACTAGGTTGTGATATTCTTTCACACGTGCGCACCCTGAAGGAAGCGGCGGGCACGGCCAGCCCGCGCGTATCAGGGGGGAGTGACGCGGGAGCCATTGTCAAACACGGTTAGTCACCCCTCTTCAGAAAGCAGACACTGCAGATTTTCGCCATGGTCCCTCAGCCAGCATCAAAGCCTAGGGTTTGACGCAATGAGGTCACCGGTTGGATCGCTTGAGACAATGGCCATCTTTTTGAGGCATACTCACGCCTCTTACGAAACTTCTGATCTACCGCGGGCTTTGCACCTCAGGAGACGCTCTACCGATCTGTTTCTCTCCCTGCACTAGAAGAGGATAGAGAGCTAGCAACGTTTTATGTGCGCTGCGCGGGCCTGTGTACTTTCGGGTAGATTTCAGCCTAAAACCGGCTTAAATATCTGCATACTCGCCTCATTGAACTTACTTTTGCTTCTGTTGCTCGTAGTCCCCGCGAAAAGGCACGCTTTCTACACAGGAAACCTATGCGTGGAGTGTCGGAGAAGTGACTGATGCAGTCTTCCTAGTTCTATGAAAACACAATAATGCTTATTCGCAGTTATGTCCATCTCAGTTATCGTCCTGTGCTCATGCCTTCCTGCGTGAGTCGGAGAAGAGAGCGGCGCTTCTCAAACATTGTATGTCTCTTCAGCTGGGACATTTACTTGCGGAAAGACAGCTGCCGTCCTGCATATGCGCTCATTGAAGACTATGATCCAGTTTAGCCGTCCTTGAAGCCTGCCGAATATGTGCAGGACCTACACATAGGGTCGCCAGTGTGAACTGAGAGGGACGAGTTGTGCCAATGTAGTAGTGCACGGTACCATAACTCTTGCAAGTAAAAGTACATGCATAGCTGCGTGTACGAGTGGTGTTATTAGAAGGCGACTCGCCCGCAGGCTCCCTTGACGACTTCTTCTGTGCTGTGGTCTGCTGACGCTGTCCTTGCCCAGCATTATTGCTCATTGCAGTTTTCCCTGCAAGCGGTGTAGATTTTCGATGAACACGAGCAGTTAGGCGTCATCGCCACTCGTCAACAAGAAGACTACAATTTTTCCCCGAAACGGAACATGTGACGTCCGGTGTATTCATATAGCATCGCACAAGGCACGTGTGCCATCGTATTACCGCCGTAGCTAATCTCAAAAACGCCCATCGTTCTTAGATGACGCCTTCTGTCTAGCAGTGCCACTCTGGAGTATTACTATCCATGAGTGCTGCTCCTCGGCTTTTGGGGCCGCAAGAACTATCCAAAATCCCCTCTTTCCCAGGCTCGAAATAACAAAACATGTTCTCCAGTCACGCGTGACGAAGCGAGACAACAGTATCTACCTGTTACTATCTACCGAAGCTGCAGCTGGATTCTTGGTCGAGGCACCTCCCTTCAACCTCCTACAGTTCTTCGCATCTCAATAAGCTTTTGAGAACTTTGCTAGGAGAAACCTGAAGGCAGCGTGAAAATTCAGCCTCAGCAGCGCAGGAGCATATCTGTCAATTGTTTATAGGATGGATTTTTGTCAGATAGTCGCAATACCTCGTACGAGTTCTAGGAGAGGGCGGCAGGAGGACCGGAGAACGAGCATCATCATTGCGTGAATCCTCACTACACGGACGCTATTCAGAGGGACCCTTTATCCAAGTGCTTTAGAAACTGCAGCGGCAGCCATCTCGCCTTCAGCAGCAGTCTGATGGCATGCCTCTATATGATGCACTCGCAGCTGTTCATAGTACTTCACATCAGAAGATATTGGCATCGGCGCATGCGGCTTCCAGTGGCCAGTCTCTGGGCTGAATCAGCGGCAGCATCTAAGGTGTAATCAGTCACATCTTTCTGCATAGGGAGCTACCACCTCACATGCTACCACATCACCATCACCTGTGGAACGGGAGTATGTTGTGGCAGGATACTCGTCCGTCGATATCAAGACCGTATTCCCGAGCGACAATTGCCGAAGCCTCTCGGCCCTCACTGCCGCTAGCGAGTGGGAGCAATTGATGCAGAAGAATCTGTTGCACCTTATACGATGCCAACGCGTTCGCATACAGACATGGAGCTGCATAATCAGTGACCATGGGATCGTCGGACAGCACGAAAGTGACCAGCCCTGGTCAGAACAACCGGGCAGCCGCATGCATACCAGCAAGCTCTGCAGAGTTCGTCCTTTCTGTTCCTACTGACGAGGGCGCTGATGGAAGTGGTGACTGCTGTGCGTGCCAGTCGGAAAAGCATAGGGGCAAGGCTGACAACTCGTCTTCATGCCTATCTGAAGCGAATAGGAACGCACCACACACCACTACTGCTTCACCTTCTGCGAGCACCCGGTCCCTGCATGCAGCGTCAGCGCCCTTTTCTGACACCGTGAATGGCGGAAAATATCCCGAGCCTCGAGAAACAGCAGGGAATTGCGAAAAACTGGAAAGGGAGAGGGGACATATGCAGCACACGTGCAGCGCGTCTGAAGCAGTAAAGAAGCCGAGCGATCAAGCCTCCGACCGTGGCTCTGCGGGCGTAGTAACTGGCTCCGTCTCGCCTCGAGAAGCTGTTGGGACTCGAATGCAGATATGTAGGACAGCCGCCAACGATAGTGTCGCGCCGATTTCCTCTGCACTATCGTCTGTAAGCAGCTGTGAAGCCTCGAGTCAAACTCATGGCGGGATGCTTCAAGTTTATCGAGGATTAGCTGGCACGAACTGCCTCGTTCCTGATCACACCGCTACACCGAGCGCTATATGCGAACCGTGCAAGTCCGGGTCTCTCCCGCTGGAGGAACCGAAAGAAAAGGATCGTTCTACAGCAACAGCAGCAGACACTGTGGAAGCAGACCTTCTATACGATGATACTTTGATTTCAAGCCAAAATTACATAAGAAGCAAGGATCCTTCTGTACTGTTGACGCGTAATCATTGCAGCGATCGAGAAGTCAGAGCAACCGCAACAACTGAAGGTAGCGCTTGCAAACTCGACAGAAGAGATGAACGCTTTTCAGCTGAATCGCAGTCCTCAAAAACGCCCTCGGGAAAGCCGCTTCTAACTGGGACCGAGCAGGCTACGTCATTGGAACAAACGTGGCTTCAACAGATTCTACAGTCACAGCTACTGCACGGCGCTGGCACGGCGCATCGTGCAAGCGACACACAGACGGAGATGACCGCTGATACCACCGAACAAACAGCAGGTCGAAGCAGTGAAGACACAAAAGAAAAGATAATGAGGGAAGATCTAAAGCACACTTGTGAGTGTGCAACGACCACGTCAAACGTAAGGTGTTTAACCGGGAGACCAGAAGGCTGCACAGAGAATCGTGCGGATAGTGGAACAGCTGGTGACAGAAACGCTCTTGTAGATAGGGAAAGGCGGGTCATTGAGCTGAGGCGACAACCACACTTAGAAATCTCCGGAGGTAGCTGCAAGAAAGCACTGTTTGGTAATGCTGGAGTCCCCCTACATGCTGACACAGCCGACAGTGCTGCGGCCATAACAATGGCTTCCATTGCCTCCCCGTCTCCCCCGTCTTTGCCCAAAGCTGTGTCCATTTTCGCAAGTAAATGTAGCGATCCTGTTCTGTCTGCGCCCACTGCCCCTGTTGAAACGGTTGGTGTCTCCGTTTCCGGCAATTACAGCTCCTTAGCTACGGGGACGCCGGTAGGTGGTGCGGCGTTACGTTCAGCTGCCGAGAGCGCTGTGAATAGGGCTATCGACTTTGATCCCTGCGTAAGCATGGCGGCGGTCACCTCTCATGATGTGGCCGCCTCTGCCATACAAGCACAGCGACGCTTCTGTGTGCACCCCCCTTCTCCCGTAGAAGGCGTCAGCAGGTTTTCTGAGAAAGAAGCTCTCCTTTCTTATTTTGCTGCCACGTCTCAGTTGCTTCAGCACGCTACTGAAGAGACGGTCCGTCCCACCCAGCACTTGCAGCCAGCACCGGAAGATGCTTCTATCCAGCATTTCTTGCAGCAGAATGTACAGTATCCAGTGCATTTAAGTGATTTCGACGTGAGGGAGCGCCTCCGCCAGCAGCAGCAGAACTGCGGGCTGAAAATGGAGGAGGACTTTGTCGCCAGGTGGCTGCAACAGCAGATGGCCACGACACAGAATCTGCCGAGGCAGCAGCAACAGCACCACCCCTGGAGCTTCCCACACATCTACACCAGTGCTACCGCTCTCGAACTCCAGAGAAGGTATTTGTTTCAGGCCCTGCATGCAGAGGAGGCAGGGCGAGAGCTTCAGCTGAAGGAGGACATGAGTGGAGGATATCCGATGCATCAGAAAAAGATCCATCCCCACCACCACCACGCCCGGGAGCAACAGTGTCAACTACAACCCCCCCTAGCGCCTGCCTATAAAAACGATCAGAAGACCGTCGAGTCTATGTTACGGGTATTTTCTTCGCAGCCTTCGCTGCAGTGCAAGTGGTTCAACATCCCAACTGCGTGCTCTGACGATTGCTCTCGTCGCGACAGGTCTGTCTGTGTGGGCGAAAGTATCCGTAAAACGAGGGAAGAACAACCAGAAGTCGCAGGAGAGACGGCGCAAGGAAAAGGAGCAGCCGGAGCAGCAGCAGCAGCAGCAGCAACTAAAGGAGCAGCAGCAGCACCAATAGGAGATGGAGGAACTGCAGAAGCAGCATTACTGCATGAAACTGATGGCAAAGGAGGCGTGCGTAATAGCTCGCAATTAGAGACAGCCACCAGTACACTGCAGACTACTACAGGGGACCGCGGCTGCTCGCGCTTCTCTGCAGGGGAGAGAGAAGCAACTGCCAGAGAATACTCCTCCACTGATGGAAAGCTTGCAGATGCATGGGATCTCCAGTCAGCCGCCTCTACATCAGTGCCCTACATGAAGAGAAATGAAAACGACTCTCTTCAAACGATGAAGGGAGAACCTAGCTTCATATCCAAGTTATTATCGCATGAAAGCGATGCCCAGTATCTCCCACGATATGAAGCGACTCTTCCTCCTCCTACTACTGCTGCTGCTGGTAGTAGTAGTAGTAGTAGTAGTAGTAGTAGTAGTGCTCTCGCGTTTACACACACAGTAACAGAGCCTCCGCTACAAAAGCCTGTAGTTGGCTCTCGTCTTGTGACTCGAGAAGAAGTAAGTTGATCCAGTAAATGTAAAACAAGGAAGAGTTCCTTGCAGATATTTTTGCGGAGCAGATGTTTTAGTTCAACGGTCTTCTTTCCTTACCACCACGGCTACTGGAGCTGCAAATTTTGCTGCCACTGTTCTTATATCTCTCCTCCTACGCCTTCCTGCTTCTGATAGTGTCATACTGCTGCAGCCGCCTAGCACGCGCTGGCTATGCATATGTCTTGCCTCAACACAACATAGCCGCTGCGGACTGCAGCCGCTACGAAGACGAACTGCTCTCTCTCTGTCTACATACATGCGTACCTACGTGTCTGTATATACGGGGGGACGTAGTACGTTATGCTCTACACATTCCAGCGCTGGTTCTCACAATAGACGTGTCACGCGTATCTCGAAAGACGCCTGCGCACACAGCAGTATCCATTTGTTTTTAGATGAAAGTCACAAAATTGATACCTACACGTGTATATATGCATATATATTGAATGGTGTAGACGGACAACATCAGACACCTAGATGTACGTGTGTGTGCATTTGTGTATAGAGTCTCTGTCTCAAGTACAATATGTGTACTTCAAGCGTAGATATATATATATATATATATATATGTATTGTGTGCTACTTACGCACTCATGTCTACGTAGACATACGCATACACCACTCCTGTCTATATATGTATATATATTCTCCACCAATCGTCGTGCAACCCGTACATATGTATATGCATATGTATACAGTATATATACGTATACGCATACATACAAATATATATATATATACTAGATAGATGTTCAAATCCTTGGGGATCGTCTACACATATGTAGATGACAGTAGCCCCCCCCACGTGTACGCTACAGTCACACATACATTCTAATTTGCGGAATCCTCCATATTTATGTGTGCGTGTATGCGTCGCTCGTACGCAGCGCGCCCGTAAAATGTAGGGCATACAGAGGCCCACGTCGCACTTCCATAGGTACTCGGGACACATGCATACGCAGACTCACACACGCATCCATACATATACACACATGCATACAGGTCCACATACACATATACACACACATACATATGCGTCGGAAGGATAGCGTCACTAGCTGTCGCACCCGCACGTACCCCATGGTGCCATCCGCCAATATTTTGCGCATGATTCAACATTACGTGTGATATATATATATATAAATGTATTACTGTGTATGTGCATATATACATACGTGGAGCGGATTCAGAAAAAAGGTTCACGTTTGTGTCTGAGGTCCCTGTCTAGCAGGGCTGTCTTGCGTTCGTGGTCTGGGGGGCATCCCGTCGAGGATGTATAGCGCCTCTTTGAGGTAAGTAATAATACAAGGCCACTCTTGAAGAGCACGATGCATGTGTTGGGTGGAATGTGTGCGAATCTCTAGGTGCGAGAACATGTATGAGAGTGGATGTATGTAGATGTGTGCGTCGCTGGTCTCATCTGTATGGGTGTGATGGCGGGTGTGGTGGCTCTGTGGCGATGTGTGAATTCACTGCCAGTGGTCACTTTCTTTCCACAAGAGCATGTGCCGTGGTTGAGACAGCAGATTGCTAAGACAGATGATATAAGTGCGTATGTGTGTACGTCTCAAATGCAGCTCCCACTGGTATGTGGTCCCGTGTTTGACGGGTCGTGGGATGAAGAAGAGCAACCAAGAGCAAGGGGAGATGGAGAGGAGAAGCAGCACCAGGATAGTTCTGGAAAGTCTATATCTGGGGTCCGCTCTGGAAGAAAAGCAGAAGATTCCAGCTCTACACGAGCTGATAGCAAAGGCCGTCAATGTAAACCAGTTTGCCTGCAATTAGACGAGGTCCCAGTCACTGGCTTGCTACCGGGCTGCTCTCTTGCTGATTTCATCAAAGCAGTCGAGATAATCACGCGTGCAGAAGCTCCTCACTCCAGCAGAAGAAGCAGCAGCAGCAGCAGCGGCAGTAAGCAGAAAAACGAGGAAAGCGTAAAGTGCTCCAAAGGCGTAAAGGCGGCGTCCGGCAGTAGGATGGCGACACGCAAGAAAGACAGAAGTAGAAGCGAAAGCAGAAGCCGCACTAACAGCACTCGCTCCAACGTCCACAACGCCCTAGGAGGCACGTGCACTCCAGGTGGAATTGCATCATCACATGCTAGTGAAGCGAAAACAAAGAGCATTCATGCGAGCCGCAAAGCATTGACAACGTTTCCTGAAAAAGTGGAACCCACAGGCGAAAAACACCGGGAGATCACTGACCATCGAAATCCACAAGTCCTCTCGGAAAACGAGAACGACATTACCGCGGAAGCCGAGGCACTAGCAGAAGCAGGACCACCAGGAGGAGCAGCAGCTTCTACTACCACAGGCAGCGGCACCCTGGCGCTCTCCCTAGTGCCGTGTAGCTGTTGCCACAGGTATGTAACAGGGAACGAAGTATAGAAAGGCGAGCAATTTCTGCCTACATTCATATACTGGCACACAAAGCAATACCTGTGTCTATATTTACACGTCTGTACATTCATAGATGCACATTCGTGCGTGCAAACAGATACACAGACAGACAGACTACAGTCGCGCACACACACACACACACACACACACACATACGCACACACACACACACACACACACACACACACTTACACCTTTCACACAGGCTGACGCACGATATTCAGCGGAAACGACGTCAAGGTTATAGACTTTTATGATGAGTATTTTAGACGCAAACATATAGCGTATATGCCTCCCTGCAAACCTTTGAGTTGAGATAGGAAAAGAAGAAGAAGAAGACGAGAACAACGTTTCTCTCTAATATGTCCACCAGGAGTGTACGACAGTATGTGTGCGTGGATGCGTATGTCTGAACGACACGCTAAAGACAGTGTATATATATATATATATAAATATATATATATATATATGTATGTACCTATGTATGCTTGTATGTGCGTACATATGTATTTATGTATGTATGTATTTATGTATGTACGTATGTATATATGTATGTATGTATGTATGTACTTATGTATGTGTGTATATATGTATATAGTGTGGAGACTGCCGTACCACGTATGTTGGAGGCTAGTAAGACGATTATACGAATTCAGTCGGGAAATGCCTACTAAACGTTTATACACACTGTCTTCCTGGTTTCACTACGTATACTGGAAGGTAAGCAGACGACTGCGCTCGTCAAATGTCTGCTAGACGTATATATTAATGTCGCCAAGGCACGCGCTGTTTACTAGACGTTCATTACTCGGCGAGTGCTGTCGCTATTCGAGGAATATGGCGCATGAGTTCTTCACCCTTCACCGTCTCTCCTTCCTCTATTCACTACAATCGACGGGAAGGACGTTGCTGTGAAAGAGAGGTATACAATCATGCCACAGCTGAGTGTGGGCGATGCTTCTGTTCATGTGCTGCCAGGTCGAAGTGTCTGCTCCGCTGTGCTTTGCTCCGCTGCTGCTGCAACACCGCCACTGCCTCGCTCTTGTTGCTGTCGCCCCCTGCTGCGCTTTTCTTAAAGTGCAGGGCTTGTTAATTGTCCATCCAACCTGGATTACGCATACTTACGCATATACATTATATATATATATATATATATGATTGTGCGTCCCTCTAGTATGCATATGTACATACGTATCAGATTGCTCGTCGCTCTATTATACGTGCATACATATGCAAATATATATACATGTGTATATATACGCATATATTTAAATGCTCGTCGACGTATTATGCATGACCTCACATATATATGCTTGATGATCCGTCGCTCTATTATGCATATACACATATATATATATATATATATATATATACATATATATATATTTACATTTGAGTGCCAGTCTCTCCATTACGCATATGCATACGCATGTACGACGTATATTCAATTGCCCATCGCTGTATTGCGCATATATAGATATGAATATGTATATAAATGTATTTGATCGCCCGTGTCGCTGTATTATCATGCGGCTATGTATATATGTGTGTAGCTGACGTCACCATAAAAGTATGTTGACGTGTGCATTATTGCTGCTTGTCGATCGTCAGAACGTTTGCTGACACACGTATACAAAGGCATCTGCAGGCGTGCGTGAAAGCAAGGGAGGGTCGTCTGCAGGCGCTTCGACGGATGCGTCTGAAACGACAGCAGCAGCAGCTTTCAACACCGTCGCAGATGAAATTGGTAACACACCAGAGTGCCGCTGTCGACGAGCAACACAGACAACAAAAGCTAAAGAAAGGCAAGGGGGAAGAGGAGGATAAGAAGGAGAAGAAGAAAGAGGTTGGAAAGAAGAAGGAGGAGGGGGCGGAGGAAGGAGGAGACGGGGAAGAAGCAAGACAGAGAAGGCAAGAAGTGAAGACGAGGAAGAGTAAAACTGATGAAGAGATGCAGCAGCAAAACCATCCACGAAGAGGTCGAGAGCCCCAGCAGCGTTCGCAGAGAAAGAAGAACGCAGTAGACGAACCACTGCGTCTAAAAACAGAGCCTCACGAGCGACGCGCAGCGGACCCATTGCAAAAGAAGCAGCAACAACATCGGACACCGCGAGATCGCACCCAGCAACAGCAGCAGCATCGGAGAGAAGAACTGATGGGAAGAAGAGAGCCGTATTGTCGTCCATCCAAACATGATTCTGTCACAGCGGCACGACGGTCAACCACACAAAACTACTCACCAAGAAAAGCAAAGGAAGCAGCAGGGCGTCTCCACAGTAACACGAGAGCAGCACAGCGCCGCACTGAAGCCTACGATGACACCAGCAAAAAACGTAACGACAGCAGCAGCAACAGCACCAGCAGCACTAACCGTGGTAGTAGTAGTAGTAGCAGCACTTGTAGTAGTGGTAGTAGTAGTAATAGTAGTAGTAGTAGTAGCCGTTGTACTAGTAGTTGTAGCAGTAGCAGCAGCTGTAGTATCAGTAGTAGTAGTAGTAGTAGTAGTATGATTGGTGGTGGAGGGCTACTCTCGAGTAGCAGAAAGGTACAGTCAAAGATCACGACTCTTAATACATCAATAGTACTGGCAGATGCACACAAGGCGTCATCAAGGAAATCAATGAGTGTGTCAGCAGATGCAGCTCATCCGTGTTCGGGTACTGTAGCGTCTGTTGCGGATGCCAGGGCTATATCTACTTATATCTCAACTCTGCCTCATAATGAGAATAATAAGAGTACAGCCGCTGAAAGTACTGCGAGTAAGGCATTCTCTTTTTCTGTCTCTGCTGATAAAGCGACTGGAGGTGATGATGCTCCTGCTACACCTCAAAAAAAAGCATCGTCCACCTCCTTCCCCTTTTCCACATCCGCCGCTGCTGTTTTTGCATCTACTCCCACAACAGCTGCAGCTGCTACTCCTGTTGCTGCTGCTGCTGCGAAAGCAGCTCCTCCCCTAGCTACCTCTCCGGCTGTCACTTCACTCTCTGCTACATCGGCTGTTACTAGTGCTGCTGCAGCGGCACTACCTACAAGCACAGCACTTCCACTGACTACTACAGTCTCTGCTGCTGCTGATGGTGATGGAGGTAGGAGTACTAGTACTACTACTACGGCTACGACTACTACTACTACTTCGGTGACGTCAGCGGTACTGGAAGAAGAAAAGGAAGCGGGTGCTGATGACTTCATGAAGGAAGAGCTTTCGGCAGACGATCCTTACAAACGTCTTCAGAGAGAGCAGCAGAGACGTGATAATAAGAGCAGCGGAGGTGACGTGTTGCAACGGAAGGCGACTGTAATGAAGGCTGATACCCAGAGCAGCAAGAAAGAGAGTACGTGGAACCCCCAGCAGCAGCAGCTAGAGCCCCAAGAGGCAATTCCGGAAGGCATGAGCGCACAAAACTCGAAAACAGATGGAAAACAGTCAGAACAGCACAATTGTAAACTCAGGGGAACAATAGAGTCCCAAAGAGTCGACGTGGCCAGGGCAACATCACCAGCAGAGAAGCCTTCAAAAGATATGATAGCGTCATTCGTTTCCGTGAAAGAAAGAAGACAGCAACTGCAGCAGCAACTTCTGCAACAGCATCAGGTCCAGCATGGCTCTGATTTTTGCAAGAGGCCTCTCTGTCGCAGCGGTAGTGCTGCTGGTGCGGCTACTGCTACTACGCAAATTCTTCCACCATCAACGAGTACGGCCATTCCTCTACTTGAGCCACGTGGACGCTCTCTTCGTCTACAATCGATTAGGGATACACTTGCTATTCACACGTACAAATAGTGAATTGCTAACTATGCGCGCACGCACAATGAAACCGCGGTCAACTCTGCTATATATAAATATTCACCGATCTACATGTGCATGTGCCTGCATAGTACAGACTATACGTAGTGTCTTGTATATATTATTAAGACTACTATGTAAGTCTGAATATGTAAATATGTACTGCGGATATGCCATTTGACTGAAAGTTGAGAAGAACTATCGCTGGGCACCCTTGACGTACCACATGCCCGTGCAAGCGCAATGCCACCAGTACCTATATATATATATACATGCACATCCGTTCTTTTAGTGTAGCTCATTCTGTATATGTGTGTCTGTGTGTCGGCATGCCGGAAGTCATTTGCACAGGACTGCAATAAAGAGGAGTCGCGTACGCTGCAATGAAGCATAAACATGCTTGCACTAACGACGCCAGAAGAGCCCATGCATATGATGAACGGTTTCTTCGCAACGTATACCACAGACACCGGCGTCCGTGTTCAAGTCAGTTTGTTCGGGCGATGGTGCACCTTCGTGTCTTTGTGTGTGTGTGTGTGTGGACGCGAGTTCCGGAGTGTATTCGACGTGTGAATGTCTGTCTCAGCTCGCTCAGATCTCTAGTCTTCGCATGCGCAGGTATACGCGCACTTACATGTGGACGTGCAAGTATGATACTTATACAGTACTACGCAGTCGCTCGTGATAGACAGCCCATATGACCATGTGTGCATGCAGGCAGCGAATAATGACAGGCGGTGAGCCAAACAGCAAAGCACTTCAGCAATGTCGCGCTTGAATCATCACGCGTACTCATACCTGACCTCATCGCGTACAGTAGTAAGAGGTAAATAATATAAGTGTTCCTGTGGAGAGGACGGTGCATGTAGTGGGAGCTGTTTCATCTCTTGAAGAAACCTTCTTCAAGTCACAAACTCCCGCGTGTAGAGCGGACGCCTATTATTCGTAGATGCAAGACATCTCGACGACCTGGAGCAGTGATTCTATACTGATTGTATACATATGTTCATACTATTATGTATGTGCAGATGTAAATTCATTTCGGATGTATACATGTACATATATATATATTTATATATATGTATATATGTGTGTATCTGGAGAAGTCAATCCATATCGAATGCACATATATATATATATATATATATATATATATATATATAGCTGCCGCATGTAAGCGCAGACTCTCTGTAGCCGCAGCACCTCAGGACATTGAGAACTACTTATATATAGGTAGGTAGGTGTAGGTGTGTGTGTATTCATGTGTACGCGTAGGAGTAGTCCGAAGTAGATGGGGAGCTTCTCTGGTACGTATATGCAAGAACCTCACTCATAGATGTAAAGACTGCTTCAGATTTGTATGATGGTGTGGATGGAAGTATATACGTCAATCACAGGGAAGACGCATGCACTTGTGGCATACGAAGACGAAGTAGAGAAGGAATCTCAACGGCTGAGTACGTAGAGGCTTGCTTTGCACGCGAGTGGCCTGCGCGTGGCGTGTATCTATTTCTCGCCCTCCCGCTTCCATCTCTCCGCCCTCCGTAGACACGTTCTCTGCCATTGTGTGAGAGACGCTTTGCCTGGCGTCTAGGGAACAAGCATGACAGTCACTTATACGTGCTTGTGACCCCAGAATGGGCTACAAAGAGCCTGCAGTAGTAATAGCAGGAGGAAAAGGAGAGAGATGCATGCACCGGGTTGGATTTCAATTGAAAGGCGAAATAGCTCCTTCTACGGAAAAGGAGGTATATATGTACAGAAGTCTCTTTCTCAGAAAAGTCATGTTCTCTCTTATTGGAAAGGAGATATATGTACAGGAGTGACGCTTACTTACAAGATGTAATAGTCTCCTTCATTTATAGAAAGCTGTATGTACAGGGATGTGTTTCATCTCGAATGGCCATCGGTATGTGAACGCTTCACTAACTCACGATACACAGACACGTATGTTCCATGCATCACCGCATGAACGCCCTTTGAGTGACAGGCAAACTGGCGGCCGATCCTGTATATAAATGAAAGTTCTCTTCGCATACAGTTTCGTCTGACGGTACCACCATTGAGCGAGAGAGCGCGCAGCAACACATATCTCTTCCAGGCTTCTGAGTGTCTTGATTAGTGTGTATCATCCTGTGCCTCACACATAGAGTCATGATAAGGCTTCAAACTAACAGCCCGCAAAGAGCCGTGACTGATTTACGCACAACTGTTTACTTCTTCCTGCCAAACACCGCTGCAGTTACCATTACTTGCAGCTGTCGTCGAGTAGTCACCAGTGGCACGCTTGCGACTCTCATTCGCCTGGGCCTACAGATACATAGAGAGCATCTCCTTTCTTCTTCACACACATGTGCTCTGATAAACCCGTTTCATTCGTAGAGTGATCTATAAGGGCTGGGAAAGAATTACACGTGCCTTCTGTACTACAAGAAATATCATGGTACGCCTCCCCTTGAAGACTATCTCGTACTTCCTGCCTTGGTGTGTTTGCTTGCAAAAACACACATTCAACACGCCATACAGTGGTCACATCAGTATATTCGAGTCTTCGTCTATATATTTTATATCTGTATATATTTAAATATATAAATATATATATGTGTATATGTAGATATATAGAGAGAGAGGAATGAGCATGCAGTATGATTTATAAGGCAGCGCCAAAGGCTTAGCAGCCACGGTGGCGGCTCTCTATGTATAGTAGATAACAGCGCTCAGCAGACAATTACGGTGTGTTCATGTCAGTAACAATGCTCTGAAGTGTAAGACACACATACACGGAAAGGCTGTGGAAGTGTCTAATGAAAAGGAAATAGGAGCGTACAGGAATTATCAGAGAAGACGAGAGCAGCAAACAGACACAAGGTGGAGGGGCGACTCGGAAGGCACCAATTTGCCAGCTGTTTTTCTGCGCTATTGTTATTCTACTGCAATAGCCTTACTGCACGGCTCGTGTCCACGCGTCCTATGACCGTGTCTCTGTGCTGCTACTACTACTGGTGCTGCTGTTCAAAGTCAGTGTGACTCTTTCTTTCTCCCTGTGTCCGTCTCTCTGCTTATGTTGCTCTGAATCTGTTTTCAATCTTTTCAAAAGTAGAACAACTCTTTTCTCGACTTTGTGGCACTGATGCGCTGCCAAGTGTGTGCTGTTGTCGACGCCTTCAGCTACAGCACCACACGCTACCAGAACAGCAATGTTCCGAGAGAGCAAATGCAGCAGAGGCTACTCTGGCCACGACAGACGCAATATGCCAATCAGCAGGGAGTGTCACAGCAGAAAACATAACTGGCGAAGCAGCAACAGCAGAAGCAACAACAGCGTCGAAAGCAACAACACGTCCATCATCGCAACATCCCGTCCTAGCAGTAGTCTCCACGGAAACGGCAGCAACTGGGGCTTCCACACAAGAAAACAAGTCCAGTGAAGGGGATCTGGTTGCGACACCTGTGGAAATAGATAGTCAGCCACGGAATTCAGCCACACCAGCAGCTGCTGAAGCGGCAGCAGCATCAGGAGCAACGGCAACAGCAATTGCAGCAACAGCAACAGCAACAGTCGGGAAGGAGACTTCGGATGCTCAGCTGCCTCCAATATCGAATGTTACAACTGCATCAGAATCTTCTCACAGAGAAGCTCGTCTCCCTGAAGGCGATCAGTCTAAAGGTTCGCTGCACACAAATGCCAAGGAATCAAGCACACCACAGATATCCACATTGATAAAGAAAGAGTTGGCAGTAAAGAACGGTAGAACAGCAACCCAGTACCACACACCGCAACAACAACGGCTGTCAAAAGTACCGCAATCATCGCAGCAGCAGCAGGATGGGCAGCAACAAATGCAGCAGCAGCTCCAAAATGAACAGCAGCAGCCGCAGCAGAAACCGCAGGATCCGCAGCAGCAACAGCACAATCATCAACAGCAGCAGCTACAGAATGAGCAGCAGCAGCAGCGTAATGACCCCCCAACGAATGATTCACACCAAGTTTCCAATGAGAAGCAGCAGCAACATCTTTCACAGCGCCAAACGGAAAACTCCTCTTCCGAAAATTCACAGGGGCACCAAGTCATGACAGAAGTTCTCGGTCAGTCGAAAGAATACAGCAGCAGGCCTCAGCAGCTGATTCCAGAAAATATGAGCAGAGGCGCACGCCCCATACTATCAGCCACATCATTTGTCGCGAGCATATCATCTCTTAGTGGTACCAATTTAGAAAACAATACGCTTGTCAGTGCAGCTCCTGCAGAGGATCAGATTCACAGCGGCGTATGTGAAACCCTTCCGTCTGTCTCAACGACACCTCCACAAGGCCCTGCAACTGCCGATGGTGATGTTGCTCGGCGGTCGTCGCCAGATTCCGCTAGTGTTGCAGGTGTACGTACACCCCAAGAACCTCAGAGTGATAAGATGCTGCCACCGACCACCCAAAGCAAGCACATCCGTACGACATTGCCTACTATGACTCCGGTGTCCCTTGAATCAGCTTCCACTGCTACTAATACTTCGAATTGTATTAGTAGTATTGCTTCTGCTACACTTAATGCTGCTACTGCTGCTGGTGCTGCTTCTTGCACTGCTGTTGCTGTTGGTGGTATAGGTAGTAACGTTGCCGCTGTGCGGGGTGATTCCACTTCAATGGCTGCTTCCACGAGAACGGGTCAAGGAAGGAGAGTGCAGCTGTTCAGTGTGGCCCTTGATTCAGATGAAGAGCTTCGCTCACACGAAACCCAAAGAGCTGCTCTGGCCTCGCCGCAGGCTATAGTAGCTGCACAACATGCGAGTGTCCGGGCAAGGAGCGTGTCTTCTGCATGTAACTCTGGCCCTAGCATTAAGGAGTTAGACCCGACCGCTAGTGCTGCAGGCGGCATGGAAGATGGTGAAGACGACTGTCAAAAGCAAGGAAGCGCAGAAGAGAAGTGGAGTGGCACTGCGACACGAATGATAGTAGTGACACAGGCAGAGGCAGCAGCATCAGCAGCAGCAGGTGCTCGAGTAGGAGGAGCGCAAGAGCTACAGACGCACCACACACAGCAGCAGAAGCACCAGCTGCAGCCGCTGTCGTCACAAGAGGGAAAGCACAATCACCAGTAGTAGGAGCAGTGGCAGCAGACGCAGCAGGAGCAGCAGCAGAAGCAGCACAAGAGACATCAACAGCAACAAACGAAATTTTACGATCAAAGACAACGACAAAGAGAATCGAGTCCAAAACCGACGAAGTAGAGACAGCGAAGGAGGGTGTTGTTCGACTTTGTGGAGATACGTCTGCACAGAGGGCTACATCAACCACGCAGGAGACAACAAAGGAGGAAACAGCATTTCACCTTGATGGACGAAGACTACTTGGAGCTGCTTGTGCATCCGTGGGGTCTACAATGAAAACCGAGACGCGTTCGGTGCGTGCAGCAGCTATTACTACGTCAACAGTAGTGAGTATGGCCGAGAAGAACGTTGAAAACGAAGGAAGAAGATTGTCAGATGCGTTGTACTGATATCTCTGTCGAGGAGGTTAGCAATACATCATTAAATAAAGTAAGTATCGCTGACGATATTTCCAAAGGCGATAAACTGCATGCGTCAAACGAGGCAGGTATTGCGGCCCGCAGCAACATATGACGAGGAAGCCTCGGCAGAAGCAGAGGTCCGTAGAGAAAGTGAAAGTGTAAAGAAACACTCGTGCTACATCCACGAATGTTTGTTTGGCAGAAACGGAAAGAACGAAGTCGCTTCTAACAGAGAGCTCTTGCAACTCCTCAAGCAGCAGCAGCAGCTGTAGCTGCGACGTCAACGGTGGTAACCGCAGCAACAGATACGATCGCAGCGGTGGCGACGACGATGCTTATCCCGGAGGCAGCAGCAATCTCAGCGATGGAGTCTGCTGCAGTAATAGCAGAGGATTCTTTTTTAGAAGCAGCTGAAAAGTCGTCAGTTCCGTCTCCTCGTTCAGGAAAAACGAAGAAGCTCAGAGATGATGGTTCGGAAGAGCGTCTATTGCACCAACACCTACAGCAGCAGCAACGAGCGAAAAATCAACAACCCAGCAGTCAGAAGCAGCAACAGCAGCAGCAGAACCGGGCCCGACAGCAGCAGCATCAGCAACAGAGTCGACAGCCGTCAGTGCAAACGAAAAGCCGGGGAGCATCGGGAATCAGGAAGGCAGAACCATCACAACGGCAACAGCTGCAGCACCAAAGACAAGGGAAAGGAAGCGTAGGACTTCGTGACAGACGTAAGGACTTCAACAGAAATTTGGCAGGCGGCAAAAACGTCGGTGAAGGAGAAGCACCACCAGAGCGATCCGCAGTCTTATATAGAGGAACACGACCCGAGCATCGGTGAGCTCACGTTAGTCGCTCGTAAAAACTGCCTAGAACTATACAGCTGCTGCCTAACTCTATGTGTCTAGTCGATTATTACTACTACTACCAGAAGCCGTAAGTAGTAGTAGCAGTAGTAGTTAGTGTCCTGGTTGCGCTGGGTGGAGGAGGTATGTGTGTATGCATGTATGTGTGTATGCACATGTGTGTGTGTGGATGTCCATATGTGTCTCCACGAGACTAATAACGCCTTGGAAACACGTAGAGGGATACGTTCGACCTCGCTGTGCGAGAGGGAAAGACACAGGTATTGGTTCTCTCTTCTTCGTGAAGGGCGTAGACGAAGGTTTTTGACGGTGTTGAATAGAATGTTTATCTCTTTGCATTATGGACTGGCGACCTGAACCGCGCTGGTCTTGATCACTTCTCTCTGCATTAAATACGCGAGCAGTCGAAAAAGAGCACTCTACAAGGCGAAGCACGGGGAAACAATGCTCCAGTACGCTTCTCTTCGGATCATGGGCTAGCAATCAGGAAACGCTGCTGTGCAGAGCTAGCCACCAGGAAACAATGCTCAGAGGAGCTTTTATTGTAGCGTCCGCTTGCAACTAGTACGCAGTACTGTGCACAGCTAGCGACCAGGAAACAACGCTCCCTGAGACGGTCTCTGTGCATCACAAGCGAACGATTAGCACCCCAGTGCTCCGAAAGACTCCTTGTTTAATCAGGGACTGAAAAGCAGAAAGTGGTCTATTAGCACACGTTTTCCCCTGCACCCGAGAGTCAAAACAAGAAAGCCACATTTTATGTGAATATCACATGGTTACCTTCAGCAGCAGTGCTTGCAGCGGTCATAAAACATTTAGAGGGAAGAATAGACTGGGAAGGCAGAAAGGGTCCCAAGATATGAATGTCCTTCGCAGTTTCTGTCTGTCTGAGAGCTCGCGATCAGAAAAAAATACTCCTTAACAGTTTTTTCTGTTGTTTTCAATATAGAAAGATTCCACACTGATGATGCATGCGTGTGCGCTCACCAGGAAGCTCTCGATAGCAAGTCGTGTCTGTAATGGACATTGCCTATGTTCTGCGGTGATAAGCAGCTCACTCAACTCAGCCACAAAGCTGCCAGAGGCTGCAATATCTTATGGCGCTCTGTGCTTCCCCGCACCTTTCTTCTTTTATACCACTGCTGCAAAACTGCTGCGCAGTGCCCATATGTACTACTCACACACAAACGTTTCTTACCATTCCCTGCCTTATGCCTGACGCGCCTGTATTACTGCACTGTAGACAGTTACTTATGACTCGCTCTACTTTCCTGTCAATGCCGTCTCTCTTGTACGTACGACTGCTGCAGGGTTGCAACGGTATACTATCTTCCTGCAATACTGACATAATCTCGATTTGCTTTGATTCCCAGTGAAGAAGTTTACGATACCTGCCGGCTTGGAAAGAAAGACAGCCTCCAGGGGCTGCGTGTAGTAATACCCTTAGGGAGCGGCCAGAACTGCCATCTAGTAGTTATTCTGTGTTCTTACTTCCCTTGTGTCTTCCCTTTCAGTAGTCGTCGCACTTCACTCGCTTAGGCTGTTTGTGGCTTGGTGTTCTAGTAACATACCTCTACCTTGCTATCTATCAAAACGAAAAGGACACTTTCTGTGAAAATCTCAGGTGTCAGCGTGCGATGACGTCATCTTCCTCTTTTTTCCTTCGAGAAAATATAAAACTCTGCTTGGTCGTGTTCACACACTTATTGCATCTGCCACAGCCTAGATCTGCGTATCACGCATCAGCATAGCTCCTATCTCTGTCTCTCTGTGTTTCTCTCTTCACTCAAGCTTTGTGTTTCTGTCGGCAGTATATATGCGTGTGTATATGTATGTGTGTTGGAGGGGGAAGGGCACCATAGCACACGAGTTTCACAATCTGTGATATACTGCGCTTTCTTCTTGTATATGTCAATGCACACGAACGGTGTATACTGAAACTGCTGCGAAGGCCACTCTCGACATTTCCTTGCTGTTGGCAGGCTACCGTTCTGTCGGACTACCGTGCGATATCAAAAATAAGTGATGCACTCATCCTCTGACAAGAAAGGAAAGCTTGTCTCTCTCTCCTTTTCTGTCTCTCCCTCTGTGAGATTGAAGTGTCTCGCTGCATTGCCACTTTAGAAGGTGAAAACGTAGAATTTCCTCAAGCTCTTTACCCTTGTTTTGCCTTCCCTTCCATTAGCTGCTTTTCTGCCGTGTTACAGGGGAAGTCGCAACAGCTAAAACTCCACCTCCAAACGTCTTTTTGTGTTTCTCTTTCTTTGCTGCTTTTGACTCCTCTGCTCAACTATAAAAGAAATATATATGTAATATACATACATATATGTATATAGGCGCGTGTTTTTTTTTTACGCGTTTTCTCTGGTGCAAGTCTTTTTCTGCTTATAAACGCTTCACAACTGTGTGCCCCAGTTTTTCGTTATGCACATCATGCTTCTCCATATTTTGAGAGGATCCTGCCCGACTCTGCTGTGGCCTGCTGAGCACCTCCGTAGACCAGAGTCCGGGGCAGGCGGCAAGCCCCAGAGCAGCAACTGCCACAGCAGCAACAGCGGCAGCATCAGCGAACGTAGCGCGAGTGGCCATGCCTCTGGTAAAGAGAAAAGGGAAATATGTATAGCAGAAAGCAGGCACTAATTCCGTTACTGCCTGAAAGAGCCTTCTGGCTCGGCGACACCGGAAGGCTTGTTCAGTGCCTTTCAACAACAGTCGTTCGCTTGACCGAGGCACATGTGCTACTTGTTTGTTGTGTGTGAGTTACTGCTCGGCTTTCTTATTTTTGTTGTCCACGCAGATGGAGACTGCAGCCCTGCGATACGTGCGCCTTTTGCAAACGAAGTTTCTGTTTGAAGAGTTTTGACAATCACGTTCAAGTCTGTAAGGTGCTGCGTGCTGCTCGTACGCTGCTGTTGCGGCCTGATCGCTCGGCGTCTGCGCAGAAGCAGCAAACCAGGACGCACAGTACAACACAAGCAAACACGAGGGTCGCAGCTCCTTCTTCGAACTCTCCTACGACTGTGTCTGCTCAGCCTCTAGTTGCGAATAAAGCTTCTGTACCTCCTTCTATATGTCTAGGGGCTGCTGTTGAAACGCGCGTCTCTGGTGCTGCCGATCCGGCTGCTGATGCTCCCACCACTTTTTCTGCCCATCAGATAAGAGACGCTACCTCTCTCTTACTACAGCTGGCCTACCAGCCGCAAATGCGAAAAAAACACAAATAGGAGGACAAACAGCAGAGGCGGTCACGTACTTTCTCTATAAAAAGTAGAACAACTAACGAAAATTCAATCAAGACAAGTCTGGTTCCTGCTGCTCATACTAATACTACTGCTACCACTACTACTACTATTGACAGGCCACCTCCTGCTGCTGCCTCCGCTGTCGTTTCTGCTGGTGGTACTGCAGCACATCCCGGCCAGGTCCTGCTCCTCCCAACAGAATCTGCTGGTGGGCAGTGTACATCGAACAAACACTCTCCAGACAGCAGCTACATTGGCAGCAGCAGCCAACCGGTTGTATGTCTGCATGTTGCTGCCCTTCCTTGGACTTCGTGTCACCTGAAGCCATGCAGTGTAAATGTGTTCGCTGGAGGTGTCGGGATTGGCGCATAGACTTCTGCTGCTGCTGCACCTGCTAGCCCTGTTGCTGTTGGCGGTACTGGTGGTGGTGTCGGTGATTCGACGGTTTTACATGATAACGATGAGTATGTGCGAAACGCAGTAGCACCGGAAATGCATCTGCTGATGATGTTACGGAAGCGCGCTTTCACCCGCTGCCCACCACAGCAGCTGACTCATGTCTAGAGACTTGTGCTGATGGAGCGTCAGGAGAAGTAAGGGAAAAAGCCTTCAGGGTACCAAAATCAGGAGGAGGCCAAGAGGCAGGCTCACGTAGAAGGGAGAAATACGAAAAAACAGTCGTTTCGCCTCGCTTGGGAGGACCAACAGGAGATTTTGCAGCGTGTGCTTCCGCTGCTGCTCGAGCTGGACATACACGCTACATGCACACACTTGGAGACAGTAGCGCGAGTCAGAGAGAATGGCGTTTCACGACGGCTGAGAGTCTTCTAGGAGTATTACTGCAAAAAGCAGCTGCAGCAGCACACGGCTGTCCATTCGTAAACTGCAGATCTGCTGTTCCTTTTTTCACAGACACACTGTAATGGCTGTCCAAACTGGATGCAATTCTCAGCGGACCCTGGTAAGTCGATACCGCTCTACCACCACTGCGGGCTTGGTACGTGCAGTCATCGTAGTGCCTATAGTCGCCGTTCTTCATCTCTCTGTAGTGCACACAGCAATAGAGAAGAGCTACTGGAGGAGCTCATGAACAGGCGAAACTGCAATTATAGCCATATAGAAAAGAATATCCTGATGATGTCACTTGGCTCCGAGCAGTCGTCAATAATTCCCTCGTATAACTGTTGTTGCGTGTGCTCCTGTTTCCCGCGCTCCCCACCATACCGCCCGGAGAAGCTGCAGAACTTGCGCGGGCAGCTGTCAGTTCATCCTCCCCAACACAATTGGAACCACCATATAAATGACATCCATACATCACGTATTGAAAATGCTCCTCCTAACTCTCTCTATTTGGTACCCTCCACTCGAAAGAAGTCTATGTCTGCGACAGCCGCAGATGATGATGATGGTGACAACTATGAGCACACTTACAGTCAAGTACAAGCCGAGAAGAACGAGGAAGAGGATGAGGAGGTGGAGGAGGAGGAAAAGGAAGAGTTGCAGCAGAAGCAGCCGCTGCAGGAGGCGGAGGAGAAAGAAGACGAGGACGGGCGCTGGCTTCAAAAGTACTCCTCTAGTAAATCAAGAGGAAGTAGAGGCAACGTAAAACCTACTTCTCACACATACACAACAAATACGTCTATGACTGATGATGATACATGTGTATGTGACGCATATAGGAAAGCGAATGGTAGCAATGTGGAAGATGGAGAGTGGACGAAGGCGTGCGAAATCACTGGAAATAATATCATCCCGAAATATCACCGGGGCAATCTCCATCACAAGAAGAGTCTCCTCTTCCACTCAGTCAAACCTCTATTTTCACTCAATCACCGAGTTCCGTCTCTCCTCCTCTTACCATTGCTGCTTCATCCTCGCGTGTAGCTCCAATGCAACATCAGCAGCAGCCGCAGCACCAGCGGCAGCAGCAGCGCACAGCAGCGACAGCAACAGCAGCAACAACAGCAGAGTCTGGTACTACAAGAGCAGAAAACGCAGCTACACAAGCACAAGCAGCTACATCAGTGTAGACAGCGCCAAAAGGTGAAAACACAGCAGGAGCAGCATCGGCCGCAGGAGCAGCAGCATCTTTGTGGATGCAAACGGCAGCGGCTTGGCTCGATGCAACAAACTGAGGAGCTGCCACGACAGAAGAAAGAGGAGCAAGAAGAGGGAGGAGGAGGAGGAGTGCAGCAGCAGGCGCCTCAGACGTGTAAACAGCAGCGGTTCCGAACAGAGTGTCGAGGACAAGGAATTGTAGCTTCTCTCAGAGAAATGTTTGAAAGAAGACATACAACTACACAAAACATACCATTACAGGGGAAGACGTAGGTTTCTTTCGAGGAATGTCAGAAATCCAGGAGCAGAAAACAGTTTCCTTCTGGGTCAAGGCGTGACAGAAGCAAAGCAGCAACAGCAGCGGCAACAACAACAGACAGAGACACAAGATATCTAAGGGCTAATGGAAAACCAGAATTAAACAGAACACCAGGAGTGCCGACAGCGTCATCTCTTATCTCTGGAGGGAACGAAGAGGCAGAAAGACAGCAATCTTTGTCTCGCACAACAAAGTCGTCTTTAATAGCAGCAGATAGTGACAATGGTATCCGCCCCCCTGAGTAGTATAGTCAGCGCCTCCACCATTTCCTCTGAGTTTCACAGCACTACTGCATCAAATAGAAAGACACAGAGGGTATCAGATACGTATAAGCGACAGGAGAAAGGCGAACCAAAAGAGCAACGGCGAAGATGCCTTTTCTGTTCAACGGCCAAACAAGACAAAGTCAGAAATCTCCCAGTAAAACACAATAGCAGGGGTATCCGTTGACAAGTGTGTTTCTTGTCCACGAAGTTTCAACACACACCGCAAGCATCAGCTGATGAAGCGTTTCCATCGCCTATCTATGAAAAAGATGTATCCGCAAGAGAAAAGACCTGCACGGCGGAAACATCCCCTGTCCCACAAAGTCGAGGCATCCTTACGAATGACATGTCGGTACCAAACCGTGCTGCTGGAATTCACAAAGGAGACATACATACTTCTTTTACAGGTTTTGAAGATGACTTCGTAGGTGCAGCAGGCTACCCTTTTTGCGTTTATTCTTCAATTCATGCTACAGAGGGTCCCCCGGGCCTCGTCACCAGGGTCCATTGGTGCTGCTACTACTACTACTACGGCTACTACAGCTGCTGCTTTGAGAGAGTGTGGGGGCTGTGAGACGCTTGCTTCCGGTATCGAAAATGGCATAGACTTGTCTGAAGCACACTCAACGTACCCGCAGGGCGGCCCGCAGTAGCAGAAAAAGAAAAAGCAGACGCATCAGCTGCATCCGTAACAGCAGGAAGACTCCCCATCACCACCATCAGCAACAACAACAGCCAAATAACATTGACTTCTCGCGGTCTGTCAAACCAAGACAGCTCGATCACCCAAAACACTCTGGCACTAGCATCCATTACACACAACACACTACTCGACCTGCAACGAGAAGTGTTGCTCAACCTCCATCCTCTTCAGCGTCTACCTTTCCGCGTAGCCTGGAAATAAGAGATCTGCAGGGCAGCAACAGCAATGCATGCGGTTACAGACGCAGCAATGAGGGTCACCACCGAAGAGGGAGAAGTCATGTCAGCAGCAAGAGGATTTGCGGAAGATGCGTTGACGACGATATGTCATTAATAAAACACAACGACAATGTCGCCGAGCTTGCATCTAGACCACACGACAGTAAGCAGCACCAGCAGCAGCGACAGCCACGTGCGGGCTGGAGCTAGGGAGGATGTACATGAAGGAGCAACGCAAGCTCGTGTCGAGCGTATAAGAGCGCGTCAACAAATGGATGCCTTTCAGAACTTAGCTCCTCTCCGAAGACGGATGCTGTCGTCTGTTCAGGAAGCGGCGGCACGGAGATGTCAAAGGACTGATGGAAGTCGACGACACTATCAGCATCACTATGACCACCACCACCACTACCACCAACCACCATCAGAACGCGATTCCACAACAAGGCGAGAGGGCAGCCACTCTCTGTTGTAGTGAACGCTGCACACCAGGAGCAACAGATGAAAGAACCTCCATGTCAATTAGGAGAAAGCCCCATACTTCATATCGAACAATTTGGAAGGGCTCCTACGAGCCTTGGCGATAGCACTCAACAGCAGGAGCAGTACCACCACCAACAGCAGCAGTGCGCACCAGTCGAAGGACAGCAAGAGGTGAAACAGCAGCAGCAGCAGCAGCGATTCTCCAACATGATTGTGGGATTTCCCCAACAGAGGATGCAGCAACACCAACAGCACATGATGTTTCAGGGACGAAATGCTGAGCACCAGCAGCAGCTTGCTATCCAACGTACACAAGTTCAGACAAGAAAATCGTTAGCTGCAGCTGCTGATAATAGACTTGTGCATGAGCCTTCTCATGCTGCTTCAAACAGCCAGTCGTTGCGCTTCTCTGCAGTGTCGCCAGAGACTTGCACGCCACCTCACTTACAGCGGTTTGCTTTATTGCGGCAGCTGCAACGACAGAGAACAAACACTCCTAGCGCAAGCAACGACGATGGGGACCCTCGCGCTCATTCTCTGTCGTCACTAGACTTCTCCAAGTTTGCTCTGCCGCCACTGCAGACGCCTTTGGCGCATCAGCCCCTGTTAGAACAGAACGGGCGCTAGCGTCATGAGCAGCACTGACACGAAGAAAACCAGCAGCACCATCACGACCGTCGCCAGGGGCAGCGGCAAGAGAAACAGCAGCAACAGCAGTGAGAGACGCAGCAAGTTATTACATACTGGCAGTCACGCACCACCAATAAGCAACAGTAAAAATCCGAGTATGGGTGCAGCGATATGAAAAAACGGCCACCGTGAAAAATCAACGTTTTTCTACGGAGAGACCCAGCAGCTGGTGCATCAACAGCTGCATTGCGAGGAACCAAAGGCACTTTGTTGCATGCCGCCTATATCGCAGTAATAGCAGCACCGACTTATCCTCACCGCATGGCCTGCAAGAGCCACAAGGAACCGGGAGAGGAAAGCCTCTACAGCACCGTCGTCATGAAGGAAATCGCGAACCACTGGATTGTCACGCGGCTCTCATGCATCAACAAGAGCAACAGCAGCCTGTCCATCAGCAGGAGACTGGGAGATTACTGCAGCAGCCATCTACTTATACTATATCTCACCTGCTTCCGCACCACGTGTTTCAAACGAGGCGAGTCAGGAGGAGGAGGAGCCGCAGAATCAGCAGCAACGGCAGGAGCATGTCTCTCGATTAACAGAGCATTGGGGGTGGTCGCGTGGGCAGCAGATGCAACTTAACCAAATATCAGGAAGAAGCAGCAACAGCAACAGAGCGTTCTGCGGCATCGGGATGATCATATGCTGAAATCCACGAACGACAAGACAACAGCAGTACTAGAAGGCAACAGCCGCCTCCTACCCGACGACCCAGTAGAAGAATCGTGGTTCCTCTTTCAGGCGATGACGTGGAAAGCACTCCGGCAGTAGCCACAAGGCACACAATGAGCACCCAGTGTCAAGCAGGAACTACTAACACCAGATATGAGATCTCTCTCCCCGCCTAGGCTCATGAGCCTCAACCCAGCCGTAAGGGAACCCAGCACGGACCTCTGTAGAGGTGAAAACGGTCCCTTAGGTCTTTCTGCATATCACACATCGCCTGGGCAGCCCCCGATGCTGCTGCCAAACGCTACGTTACCCTACCGTGCTCCTGCACCTATTAATAGTACTCATCGCAGCAGTAGCTGTATACCCGTCTTTCACAATCGCATGACTGGCAGCAACAGCCGCAGCAGCTCGTACCACCGCAGAGGTTCGTCGCGCACACTAGGCAACACCATAGCAAGACGAAGGTCGTATCATGCAGACCATGGCACTATCTCACCAGTGCTGTGGAAGCAGCAGAGCCAGCAGCACCAGCAATATGCAGCGGCTGGTGCAGAGCAGTTACATTATATTGTAGAGAACACTGTACAGCCGGAAAGGCAGAATTGCATCGGCCATGGTGTTACTCTGGACAGTCTCCCCGACTCATCCCCCGTGACGCCGCCGTTGTGCGATCCTGGCTGCTTAAGCAGTCCTTCTCACGACAATAGAGCATCCGCCCCACCTGCTCTGTCAGAGATTCTTCAACTGCAAAGACTCAAACAGTCTCCTTCTGTCTCAGCGAATGCTATGCCCCCGCTTTTACACGTCGCTCCTTCTTTCAACACTTCCTCCACAGCAGTAAGTAATCTCCATGCCAGCAGTCGCAGCAGCCACGCAGCAAACAACTGCATCAATGGAGTGTCACCTGCGTTGCGCCACTGGCACCTTCGCAGTAGCACACGTGATGACACAGGAACTTCCACAGAGATAGGGCACGTACCTTATTCGTCATTCGCTAAGCCAGCAACGGATACTATTAATACCAGCACAAAGGACAATGAGAATTTTAATGAAGGTGCTTGGCGTGTCAGTTCCTCGCCACAGACAGCCACCCTGTAACAAAAAGGGACAACAGCAGCACGATTCATCTTTGCAGCAAGAAGGTCAACTCGTTCAAAATGCTCTAGAATACTGACGGCTGTTATCTCAAGGAGCTGCAGGCGCACGTGCGCTGCACACCGTTAGTACCTACGTTTGGTTTGCGTCCCGTCATCTTCCGATGCAGCCAGTGCGCAGCAGCCTTGTTCTTCGGTCGATGCAGTCGCTGGCGGTGTGCGAGGGAGAGCCCGACCAAAACGTGCCTCAACCAAATGAAGAGAGCTGGTGCTGGTGCTGAGCAATGCATACCTGATACAAGCTGTATAGATCAGGAAAATGCCGCTATCGCTCTGGAAGGATATCCTAACGAGGGACGTCTGGGCGTTTCTGTGACCACTACACCCACACTGGACCAGGTGGCTCCAAAGAAGCGGCAGCAGCATGTGGGAGCTTGTGGAGACGTGTGTGACGTATCTAAATCCACATTTATAAGAGGACCAATTAGCAGCAGTAGCGATGTCGCGGATCTCGTTTCACATCGACGCGAAAACAGACACCCCACATTCCACGAACAGAAGAACGAAGCAGAAGAAGGGTATGTTTCGGAACCCGGAGACAACCAAGTGCTTCCGTCGCAACCCTGTAGCAAGAACACGAAACTTACATTCATGTATACGCAGCAGCGACTCACCAAAAATGATGAATATCTAGGTACATCGGAGCACGCGAGAGACATGGATAAATGGCCAAGCTTTCAACGCCTGTACGTCCGTACCAGGAAAGCAGCAAACACGTGTCACACGGTTCTTAACAGACGCTACATGGAGTCGACCCTCTCCGACACTACCGTCTACATGCAGCCGCTGCGCGGGGAACAACCTCCGCTTTCAAGTGGAAAAAAATGGATTGATCTCGTGCAGTGCTTTCACATTCTCTGACATCTCCAAATATTGCTGGTCCGCTTCTGGCCTACGATGGTGAGACACACACAATCGCATCGAGTGCTACTCATATAGATCAACCTGCTACTGAAACCCTCGAAAGCGAGGAAAATAGAAGCAACAACCGCTTGAAGCAGCCACGCAGCAGCGTAGCGTTCCATTACTCCCCTCCTGGCTCTTCTACTTCGGGGGCAACCATCTGACGGCAATTACTCAACCAACCAGAGAGTCCGACCGCGATTGCGGCGGTTGTAACGAAGGCTCAATGTCATTACGGCTGCCGTCCTCATATACGAAGAATACACATGTCCTAGGTTTTGCACCGAGTGTGTCTCTAGTGTCTCTACATTACCAGGTATACGAAAGGGAAGGGGAGAAGTGACCAGACACTGCCAAGGCTGGAAGTTGATGGTGCTTGTGTTACTCTGAAGAATGAACCTGCTGGTGCCGCTCCTAGGGATGGTGCTCGCCGACGTGCATCATGGGGAGGCCGAGATGAAGCCGGAGAGCGACTGAAGTATGGGGGCCACCCGAACGCAGCATGTCAAGCAGAGCTAACAACGGTCCATTATAACGGTACACACCAGAGGCCTCAGGAGGACACAACGAGAGAGCTCACGGAAATGCCGCAGCAGCAAGCGGGAAGAGCATATCTCGTCTCGACACCCGCCACTGACACGCAGAAAGGAAGTTCTTTGACGCGAGAGTCTCCATATCGTACTGTAGGAGAGCCAGAATGTACCTCACGGAGAGCAGAAGAGTCTCCATTGGGTGTTTTTTATCGTAAAATTCCTTGTTCTCGCTCCTGTTGTTCACCGGAGGAAACGATTGACTTTACCCAGGCCAGGAGTGGCAGGGTTGACGCAGCAGGAGGAACAGCAAATCAGCATGTAGCTCCAGCTCCTTGGAAGAAGACTACAGAAGACGTAGAGACGGCTTCTGGTGATAGTGTTGCTCCAAACATGAATGGAGGATGGACACTGTCATGGCGACACAACCGCATCACTGCGCAGCAAGATTCTGCGTGAGCGATTGCAAAAACCCTTCTCACCTACACATGATAAGAAACTCGTACCATCACCAGTTGAAAACGCACAAGACCTAGAAGCCACTTCCGAGCGTCAGTCCTTTCATGCTCCTCTATACCGAGGACAATAGCATAGCTGGACCGCCCCTGTGCACCGCTGAAGTGCGCCATATACCTTCAAATGAAAAGCTCTCTCTTATCAGATGAAGAACGAGATGGAGAGGCAGAAGGACACCAGATAAAAGGTTTGGTAGAACAAGGCCATTTAGACGCCAGACAGCTGAGAATATCCGTCACAAAAGAGAATCAAGTTACAGAGAAAGGTTTTCAACAGCCGTTTAACAACTGCCGTGTGCTAGCACAACCCCTTCAGAGAAACGTGACGACGTCGCGGAGAGAAGGGTCGACACCTGTAGCAGCGCTACTCACAGGGCAGTAGTATTTCATCTTTCTCTTCCACTCGCCGTAGCATGTCTTGGACACCCCAGAGCGGAGGCTCTACTAGTAATAACATGGTCTTCGCTGACCCTAATGTTCAGGCAGATTCGGCCACTGTACACCCAACATTAAAGAAAAATCAGGTTATAGCCAAGAATTCTCGGATGGATGGCACCGTCCCAAGCATCAAAAATATAGAACAACCGATTTCGATCCAGCAGCTGCCCCTGGCACACAGGCACAACACAGCCGCCCCTCGAGGGGAACTACATACAGCGCTCCCAGGTGCAGGGGGGCCTTCATATGCCTGCAGTGTTCGCTGCAGGGGATATGTAAGCCTTACTCGATATCATCCGGTAGAAGCGCAACAATCAAGGAAGATCGTAAACATGACACCAGCATATAGCACCGCGGAAAGAACCCCGACGGCTTCTTTGAATATGTCCACTCAGGCGACACCAGCATCGTCCATAGTATCGAATATGCACCCCACAGCATCTATGGTGCGTCCACACACAACTGAAAGTAGAGACGTTTCTTCAAAGAAGCATGATACTTCAGCTCCGTCAGTGTCGTGCATGACTGTAGCATCACCAGCACCATGCTCTCGACAAGTAGCCGGTTTGACAAACCAGCAGCAGCCAGGCAGTCACTTCATTGTACGCATATGGGAACCAGCTAGTACCTGAGATAAAGGTGATAAGCAATTCGGCATTACCAGAAAAACTGGCTTCACCAGACGTGAATGCAACACGATTTAGGGGAGCTGCCCACAATCCGTTTGGACAGCACAACATCCGCCACAGGGAACCGCCTACGGCATCTCTCGAAACTCAAAATATTTACCACACCTATAATCAGATGCATACAACGGGGCAGGTAACAACAAGTAGGAACGCTGCTCTTCCCCAAGCCAAATCGTTTTTGTGGTCCTCTGAGGAAGGACTGTCCGGACCCGCCGTACCGCCGACACATACAAGAGATGTCCCTGCGGACACACTGCCAAATTGCGACATTGTCCCGTGTTCCCAGAAGCACTTTCTCTTCGGAAAAAATGCCACCGAGGCGGGGCACTATTTTCATCGCCACTGAAGGAGAAGACGACGGTCAACGAAACGATTTATTCAGACGCTTGCGAAAATTCCTCCTCAGTTAAGGGCGTAGCATCTACAGGACTGAAAGCTGGAATTTACGGGTTTCTATTGGCCACAAGATGTTGGCATCGCCACCGACCAGAATGTTGTGCTGGGAGGACGCGCAGAAAACACAATGTGTGCAACGACGCTCCACACGAGACAGAATACCCACGCTACGGAAATGAAGAACTTTTTCACAAGCTGCTGCACACCCCTTCAGCGGTCTCTCAGCCTCCTGAGCTGCCTGCAGCAGCAACCGCTGGATGTTTGAAGTTGGGAGAGCCTTTACCTAACTACCCTACAGTAGGTATTGCACACGACAATGACGCCGTCCCCCCTGTGGAAACATTTCCTAAGTGTCGAAGGAAGAGCTGTGCCGAATATATCATCTCGTCGCCTATGGAAAGCTGCCACGCAGGGTTGCGATAATTCCACAGCTGAAACATAAGTCATACTCGCTTTTCAGAGTGTGTGACAGCTCAATAAGATTATGGCGATACCCACTCAGAGCCACCGCTGAAGAGTCTCCAGTCACTGTGTCTTAAAATCCACTTCGCTGATTATTTGTACTGGTGGCAGACGTCAGGTGTATGTGGGTGTTGGTGCGTACGAGCCTGTGGCGTGTGTGCCAGCGCTAATGCGTGAGGAAAAGTGAAAGCTAAAAGTAAATTTGAGGACCTGAGAAGGCTAGTGTTTGTGGGCGTGGTGCGTCACCCGAAGACGACACTCGAAGGCAGGTACACACACGCGTAATTGTGCACTTACATGCATATAATAGCCACAGTGGCCTTTGCGAGCACGTGCGGGCACACGTTCACACGTTTGCAGCGACAGCCCCTATGCATGTCCGTGTTCGTAATATATGTGTTACGAAGACGGATACACATATACATAATGTCGACCGGGCAGATCAGCTGCATGCTATGGCCGCGGAAGACACACGAACACAGGAGTCAGAATGCGTACTTGGCGGTTCTACAACTGTGCATCAGAGGCTCTCACCTCAAGCTTGGCAAGCGGATGGTACAGCTGGATTGTGTGACCAATGCGTCCGGTAGCCCTACTGATCCTTTCAATGCGCACGAGTAGG
>NW_026700604.1:0-33700 GCF_030435755.1 Ochotona princeps
TTACAACATATAGATGACTTGCCTACTACGAAGGGGTATGAGAATGCGTTAGAACAGAACGCTCTGAAAGAAGGAGAGAAGTAGCAATCGCTCACGCCTCTTCTCGACGAAGCGAGAGAGACGGTAAAAGTGAGAGTAGAAGAACAAGAGAACTGTACTGTGTATTCACTGTGCTGCTCCTCTTTGACGAGCCAGGCATAAGCGAAACTATAACGGATTTAATGAGCAGCATAGCTTTCGTTTCTATCTTTCACATATGTTTCCGTCTCTACTTCCCTCTACAAGCAAATCAAATAACGAAAACCAACACCACCCCCCTCCTCAAAGTCACACCAACAGTACACCATCCCTTCCTTTCGTCGCATGGGATACGGAAAAGAAATATCTTGTTGATCAATTGTGTCTCTTCTATGAGGTGAGCTTTACAAGTCAAGAGTGATATAGCACAATTATATCACCGAAGAAAAATATATGTGTGTGTATACATATTCTTAACTACATAGTGCATAAGAAAAAAATACACGAACATACTTGTTATATATAAGGTATATCTGGTTGTGTCTTCTCTAGGAGGTGAGGCTTCATATTTATGTAGATGCACGCATGCATATATAAATGTAAACAGATTCTTATTCTACATGGGAACAACATATCTGTACATATATACATGTATATATGTATGTATATGTATACAAATGTATATATGCTGCACTGATTTGAAGTGATCTGAAGTACTACCTGTACAATCGTAGTAGCCATCTCACCTTTCACCTGGGAATGGTGCCCGCGCTACATACGTCATACAAATATCTTCTCACACTCGCGAAAAACGTCTGTCAGGCCCGCAGTGTAAGCAAGGGTTGTGCTGCATGCATAGTAGTGGGCGACGTAGAAGAAGAGAAAAACGAGACAGCCGCATACCAGGAAGGAGAGCCCTGGTTATCTGTGCAATCGTCGTCGCGCTGCTCGTGGCTGGGCCTCGTCTGTAGGACTGTCTGCACTTTATTTCTCTTCGCAGTCTACGCTGCACAAGCGTGCACTTCACGCTGTGTATGCATGTACTGTACTGTGGGTATGGATGTATTTTCCTGCGGGGTATGGATGTACTTTATGCTGTGCATGCATGTACTCTACGCGGTGCATGGCATGTGCTTTACGCTGTGCATGCATGTACTCTACGTCGGGCGTGCATGTACTCTACGCTGTGCATGCGTGTACTTTCACGCTGTGCATGCATGTACTGTACTGTGCGGGGGGGCGTGGCGTTCAAGCCATGGATAGGACCGTCGTGTGACGGTGTCGCAAAGAAAGAGAGGGATGAGGCCAGTCGCACGTTGATTTGAACGCTTTGGCTTCGTTTTCATGCTGACCGCCCTGCTCGCTTGGGCTCATCTGTGTTACATCCTCGCCATCCATGTCTATTTCTAACTTAGACTGTTCGTGTGCATGTACTTCAGGGTGTACGCATGCATATACACCTGTGTATATATGCCTACATCAGTAGCGACAGACGTGTGCGACGCGAAGTATGATAGTATGGGTGTGCTGCTTCTGAACGTCTCACCTGTGCGTTTTAAACGTTAGTATACAAGTGCCGAATTTCGCCGCCTGCGTATGTCACCCTCTCTCAAGGGGGTGTAGATATTTATATATATACGTATATCTGTTACCAGTTGATGGTGAGCGTAGGTGTAGTATATATATGTATGTATATCTATAACCATTGATGGTGAGCGTAGGTGTAGTATATATATATATATATATGTATATATATGTATATCTGTAGCTGTTAATGGTGAGCGTAGGGTGTAGTATATATATCTATGTATATCTATATTTATTGATGGTGGAGCGTAGGTGTAGTTATATATATATATATATATATATGTGTATCTGTAACTGTTGGTGGTGACCGTAGGTGTAGTATGTATATGTATGTATATCTATAACCATTGATGGTAGAGGCGTAGGTGTAGTATATATATATGTATATCTGTAACTATTGATGGTGAGAGTAGGTGTTGTATATATATCTGTGTATATCTGTAACCATTGATGGTAAGCGTAGGGTGTAGTATATATATGTTGTATATACTATAACTGTTGATAGGGAGCGTAGTTGTAGTTGTATCCACACGTTTTCTTTTGTAGGAGGCGATGTATGTCAGTCGAGGAGAAGCGTCTTTATGTGTTTGTATGTACGTCTTATGGTGGTGTATTTCGTAGTGCAGTTGCCAGAACGTGGGGGGCTGGTGACACGCGTGTTTGTACACGTATCTGTACGAATGCATAATGGGTACGTATTGGCGTCCAAATCCGCATTTGAGTACAGTGTACTATGCATGCGAAGTATACGTGCATATGATGGATATGTATTAGCAGTCGTAGCCGCGCATGTGGGTGTAGTAGAGTGTCTACGGATATGTATTAGCATTCATAGCCGCATGTGTGTGTATGTAGAGTGTCTACGGATATGTATTAGCATTCGTAGCCGCTTTTCGGTGTAGTAGAGTGTTTATGCGTAGTAAAGTTGGAAATGTTGAATACATGTTTGCCCACACAGCCGCGTTTAACTTTTCCCTAGTGTTTGTATGCGTACTATTGCTGCATATGATGAATGTATATCTACGTACATAGCCGAACTTGAGTGTATTTTAGTGCCGAGAATTTCTGTACTTCCTGGTACACGCGTCCGGACCTGTCGGTGTTACTCTGCGTTGTGTGTAGCTGCATGTGGTGGCTACGTACGTGCGGACGTAGCCGCCTTTGAGTGTAGCACAGTGTCTATGCGTACTCTACCTGCATTTTGTTCTGCATACGTAGCCGTACTTGAGTGGTTTTGCAGTGTGTGTGTGTGTGTGTGTAGTGTAGTTGCATATGTGTTTGTCTTAGGGGAGATTGAAGCACGTCGGCGTGGCGCAGTGGATGTACACGCACACGGGGGGTCTATGTCTAGAGCTACACCTGCGACTGTACTACTACTACTTCTTCTATACTACTACTACTACGGGGGAGCGGCCAACACATAGAAGGCTGCGGTAGAGCGTAGATGTACTCGTATGTATTGTCTTTGTCGCATCCTAGTTGCAAGTAGCCCCGTTGACCTGTCTATCCGTAGGATAGCTGCAAGTCAGTGTTTCCATAGAGAGTTTAACGCACCAATAAGAGAGGAGTAGTGCGCATGTATTCGTATGAGTGTGTCTTGTACACATAGACTACAGGCGTCGTTTTTCCGCGAGTGTGAACGTACGTGCGTACGTAGCTGGTGTACGTCAGAATTGCTGCGCCGTATACGGAGGGAGACGGGACAGAAGAAAGGAAAGACACAGGCGACTCACGCATACTTCATGCCCATTTTTTCGTCTCAGTACGCTCTGGGTGTCGAGATGAACCGAGTGCAAAATGCACTGGATTTACAGAGTCTGTGTGTCTGTGTGTGTGTGTGGGTGTATGAGTGTGTGAGTTTGTATGTTTGTGTGTATACGTGTGTCTATGTGTGGGAGAGCGCATGTGTCTGTGTGTGTCTGGAGATGCATATGGGCGTCCCTGCGCATGGAGAACGCGTTTGTGTTTGAGTAGAAAGCGCACTTGAATCTCCCGTTAGCCGCGCACTCAGTAGGCTGCATGCATCTTCACACACTTGTCTGATTCACGGTTCGCTTTTTTCAGCGACATTCGTCTTTGTGTCTGCGTAATGTGTCGTCGCCCTGAGGCTGTGTGTTTGGCGGCTATGCTTCCTTACACTTTTTTCTACTACAGCGCCCTTTATGATTTTCCCTCGTGTCAACTCCTACCACTTAATACGCTGCCTCCTTCATACCTGCACTGAGCAGCGTACGTTGCTGCTGCTCTTGCTGCAGGCATATCTGCTCCTACCAGAATGGTAGACATTGGCCTTGTATGCAGCGCGACTCTCCTTTTTCTGGCCACAACGCGCCCTCCCCCCTCCCATATGCTACACATGTGTACTAAATCACCGGTCCTGCGTGTTTCTGCTGGTGACAGGGCATGCGCCGTGCTGCAGTACGTGAGTCTCTGACAGGAGTAAGTGGGCTTGTGTCTGCTGTTTGTGTGGGCTTGTGTATATAGCCGCGCGCTCACACTCAGACCTGCCGTTACATCTGACAGCTAATATTACATGTTTATGGATACGGTGTATGTGCATGCGTATATAGGCTTGTAGACGTCAATAAGTTTCAGAACGGAACAGCAGCAGTCGTGCTTTTCTTCTTTGTTATCTTTTCTCGCTTCACGAATTTCATATTTTCAAGCACACCTACGCACTCACATGTCTCGCTTTCAGGCTATCACTAAATGTGAAACAGGTGCTGCTATCTAATGTACACAAAATTTCCATATGTATTCAGGCGCTTAACTATTATTTATATCTGTATATGTTTGCGTGTATGCAACGATGGGCACCGGTATACAAACCTCCGTAAGTGACGAATAAGTAAACACCAAGTTTCTGCTTGTGTATGTGTACCTCTCGCTCTTCGCGTGCGCCCATTTTCGCACACAAAAGCCGCTTCGACGGTGTTTGCCTCAACATTTTATATGGCAAGGTGCTAGCATGAGGAAAACGAGAGCCACAATAGAGAAGGAAAAAGTACTACTTTCTTTTCAGTGTGGACCTAAATCATACAAAAAACGTAAATGAGCAGCAACAATAACGGAAGAATGCATCCACTTATACAAGGAAGGAGCAGTAATATGCTGGAAACGTGTCACTTTGCATATGTGTGTATACTTCTTTGTATACGTTTGTGTGTATGTGTCCGTGTGTGCATACTTCATTGTATGTGTGTGTCTGAGGCTGGTGTGTGCGCTCTGACAATTGATTATTCTGGACATACGCCTGCGGGTGTGCTTGCATCACTCGGTTGCTTTACAGTTTAGAAGTGGTTGGTGGGGCATATACGTCTAGTACATATCTGTATATCTGTATTTACTTGTCTCTGTATCTATATCTATAAATTCATGTCAGTATCGATATATCTAGTATCTATAACTTTCTATCTGTATATCAATGTTTCTGCACTGTTTGTATATCTATATTCTGCATATCCATATATATATATATTTCTATCTATATATTTCCATATCTATACATGTGTATGTCTGCCAACCTATATATCTATATATCTATGTGTTTATATATTTGACCATCTCTCTCTGTGTATGTATTTCTGTATGTAAATTAATATCCGTAACCATATCGATATATAAAAGAACCTGTTGCACATTTTTATCTTATATTGATTTGGGGGTATTAAGTGCTTTCGCAACCCCCTCGATTTTCGTCCAGGAGCAAGCAGCAATAGCGCGCTCAGATGGCTTTTTAAACTCGGTTGCACCTTCCGTATATTTCTATTTGCGTTTTGCTCTGTTCGCCGCACTCATTATGCTAAAATATTTCCTAACAGTTGTAATTTCTATTACCATGACGGGTGCTTTCCTCTTGGCACCGCTGCTGCGTTCGCTTCAGCTGGTTTTTCCCTCTGCTACTACGTTTGGTACGTGCATTGGCCTCTGCGCTTGCTGTTGCCACTGCTTGTGCTGCTGTGCTGCTTTTCCCTGTCGCGCTTTGCTGCAGCTGTTGCTTTTTCTGCTACTGATGCTGCTGCCTTTCCTGTTCTGCCGCTTCTACTGCTGCTGCTGTCCCGTCTGCTGCTACTCCTGATGCTGCCGCTAGTGTTCTTCTTCTTCCGCATGGGCCTCCTGCTGCTGCTGCTTTAGTTCGCTCTGCTGCTGTTGCTGCTTGTATGCAGTGCGGCCTTCCTGGAGATGTGTTGCTACGGTTTCCAGTAGACTGGACATTGAAGCGCCCTCCTGTTGGCTGCACGTCGAATTGCTACGATACCAGTCGTCCACGTTCTCCGTAAGAATACTCCCTACACAGACTCTTACGCAGCCGTGTAAGCCTCTCGACTACCAAGTGCCCTAACACAAGGAAAGTACTGTCTGTGCGCGCGCTGTGGACAGGCAAGGGCGGTGAGCCGATAGCAAATCAGCGCTCATTGCAGAAGAAATGCATACGTGTGTACAAAACACCCACACGCACAACCACACCTTCGTATATACATATCTATGCATGGGTGTACCATGATAATGTATGTGAATATATTTACATATATATATATACCTGGGTGCGGGCATGTATGTGATGTTGCTGAAGAGATTGAGGGGTGTGTGCATGCTAATACACATAGTTCACGCTCCCTAGTGTGTGCAAAGAAATCGCTTAGCAATTGCACATATACACATATATATATTTATTTACATATATAGCCCCGTATTACTATCTGTATGTCGATATGCCCATATATATAGGTATACGCACAAGGTATATATATACTGTCATCTAAAAAGGAGTGCATGCAAATATTATCGTTTCGTTGTAACCTGAATATTGTGCTGCTGCTGGTGCTGTCGTCCCGACTACGCTCGACAAGTCTTACGACTAGTATACAGGTGGATGGTAAGAAGCACAAAGGAACGCGGTTCAGTTTAAAGCGTGTGGATGTTCTTCCCATAAATACAAGCAAGCATACTTCTACTCTGTGTGTGTGTCGTTTGCTATCAAATGTGTATATCACTTCCGCATGTAGTGGGGGAAGGGGGGAGGGATGTGTCTGCTATAATTACTGTGCTGCTGGCTTTATTTTTGTTGCGGTGAAGAATGCTGCACGCAAAGCTGGCACTGCTACAGTTAGGTTGTGTACATGCTGCCAGCGGGTACGCTGCTGCTGCTTCTTACCCTGATGCAATTCTCTATGTAACTGCTGGGCTTTTTTCAAACAAGAACCACACAACGTGTTGTACGTAGTACCACTGTTCTCATGGTAGTGCGCTCTGTTTGCACATGCGACACAGCGATAACTTGTGAAACGCAGGCTATTTGGGCTGATAACACATTCGGCTGATACAGGCTTACTGTTGCGGGTGGTGCTGTCTATCAACAAATGCTGCGAGCTATTACTATGTATCTCTCCCGTTTTAGTGGAAAAAAAAACTTTGTTACTGCCATAATCTCTTTCGTCGTCACCTACTTCTACTACTACTACTGCTGCTGCTGCTGGTGCTTCTTATACACACGCAGTGCTGCTGTCAAGCCTATCATACTGCTGCTCGTACTGCCACCGCTGCTGCAATACTACAAATACGACAGTCGCACTGCTGCTGCCGCTGCTTCTGCTGGTTCTTCTGCTCCTTCACCTGCTGCTGCTTGTTCTTCGCTGGGGCTCGCCTTCTTTTTTGTTCGCTCTAGCATCCTCACTTGCTAGTGATTCTCTTGTGCGCGATGTGCCAGGTGTGGCGTTCTCTTTCACGAAATTGCCATTGCTCTCGCTATTAGCAGTTGCGCCGTCCTTGAAGAGACGATTGTAATATCCTTTCTTTGACCCTGCACAATAGTTCGTGTACTTTTATTTTTCGATGCAGAAATATGCCAAGAACACAGCTTCCTGTCAGACCTCCTTCGCACTCACACTCTGTTAAGCTTGCTTTTTTAGGGTGCCCTCTCTACGTGTGTTTTTGTGAATACGCCGCCCCCCCCAGTAATTAGAATGATGTTGGTCCGCTGCAATGCTACTCTGCTGCTTGGGTAAGGTGGATTGCATCTGTGTTTGCATATATTTCTTTGGTACTGTCAGAAGTTTATACAGCTGCTGTCACTGTGCTGTCGCATTACGACGTGCTTCAGGGGGAAATACATCTTGCACAGCTAGTGCGGAATTTTCGTTCGTGGTTTTGCTGCCGTTGCTGCGGGCTTCTAAAGCTGCTATTGCTACTGCACAGGTAGTGTGTCGCCTCCCTGCTGCTGCACGTACACTGAGCAGTCGCTACAGCTACTGCGTTGCTGCTGACCTGCCACAGGGAACTCATATCTATTTCCGTTGAGCTGTTCCACCTCCTTCTCTCTCTATCTGTCTCTTACTCAGTTTCTTTGCTCCGCTCGTTTCCGGCCAGCGCTTTGCTGTTCCATTGCGTTGGCTGGTGCTGCTTTTGTGCCATCGCAGATGCTTGTTGTGCACATGTCTGTCTCCCTCTTTCTTATTGCTTTTCCCACGTCATGTCTCTTTCGCTTTGCTTTCTGCGTGTTCTAGGTGGAGAACTCCGCAGCTCTAAAGCACTTTTCTGTGCAACATGACATACGTGAACTCTAGAGCCACTGTCTTCTCGGAAAGCTTTAGGATACATGCCTCGACTTAAGGCGTTCTCTTTCACTACATTATGAATATGTACCCGTATATGTCCATGCAAGTGGAAATCTCCATTCGTCTGCGGATGACACTCTCTATATATCTAATCGTTCGGAAATGTATGCCAAGCGTATCTCATCGCCCTACGGTGGACTCATGAGGCGGAGGGCTAAGTCTAGTATTTTTCGTGACGAATCGTGTATTTGCGCACCATCCTCCTCCTCTTGCTCCTCCAACAGAAGAGATATATCCTGCTAATTTTAATATCACTTGTAATATATGCTCCAGGAATTTCGTTGGAGACACACATGTCAGCCCTCAATATTACGTACCTCCCGGCCGGTAGTGTGTCCCGCCGGTCGTGTTTGTCTTTTTAATAGTAGTACTGGCAGAAGTAGTCCTTAGTAATGAAAATCCACCGTACGCTTGCAGTATACTATATATCATGTTTATATCGGGTAAGCCTGCATAAGGACATCATACTTGCCCGTGCCCGGGCCCGAAGGGCAGTTGTACGAACGTCTTCTTTGCATGCTGTTAGGTTCAGGGGGTGATTGTTTGCAATTTGGAACAACCTTTTATAATTTGCCAACGGTAGCGACAGTAACGACACGCAAACATCGGTTTCGTAACTGCAAACGGGCTGCCTGGACGCCCTCGAGTCAGCTCGTAATCGTGATGCACATCTCCCAGTCTGTATGGTGCACGGGAAGATACGAGGCTAGTAAACTCGCAGAGATGGTGTACATAGCTCGCAGTGTATGTGTGCATAGGAAGATATGAGGCTGGTTGACTCTGCAGTGATGTACGTAGCTCCCAGTCCTCTGCCTGCATCGGAAGATATGAGTCTCTAGTACACTCCCACATGCTGTACATAGCTCCCGATGTATGTGTGCTTGCGAAGATAGGACGCATAGTAAACCCTCAAATGATGTACGAAACTCCCCCTTTCTATAAGTGGTGGGGTGTGAGGCTAGTACACTCTCGAATGATGTACATAGCTCCAGTGTAGGGGAGCTACATGCGTGCGTGGGATGATATATGAGGCTAGTGTAGACTGTAAGACGAGGTGCATAGCTCTCACGCTATGTGGAAGGCGGGGTGTGAGGCTATAGTAATCCCTCAGATGATGTGGGTACCTCCCAGTACATGGGTGGTTGGAAGGATGTGAGGCTAAATTTCCTGAGAATTTCGTTTACTCTCTCAAAAGCATCGCTTCTAATAGGGGCACCGCCACATAGTGCGTACCGGCATTATTATTTGCCTCGGTCCCCTCGACTTTTAAAATTCGAATACGTCTCAGCTGTTCTCCCAACCCTACGGGGCTGTCGACCTGCAACAACTTACTACATGCAAGCCGACAGTGCTGTTGCAGCCACTGTTACTTCTTTAGGCAAATAGGCAGGTTGCTGCAGAACCGGGCCTCTTGCTGCAGGTCAATCCCAAATACGAGCGGGCCTGAGGCTGCATCACAAGGGCGCTGCTCGAACTGCTCGCAGAACCTTAATTAATATTACGCCGACGGACAAGGGCACTGTGTACATGTGAGAGTTCAGAAGAGAAATTGACACTGCCACTTCGAAGGTGTATGCGCTTCTGCAATATTAACGCGATTCCGGAAAGTGGCGGCGACGCGCTGGTGGCTGGTCTCACAAACGCAGACACCTAGACACACATATACTCACGCACACTCGGTGACTTCGAAGCGGACGGCGACAGACGAGTACGCTAGTAACGTAGGAGGGGTGGTATATGAATAGGCTCGTTACGTAGGAGGGGCGACAGATGAGTACTTATTAGGTCGATAGCAGACTGATTGTCTGCGAAGAATCATTAGCTGATAGAATTGTGGGTGAGTTCTATGCTTTGTGAAGCGGACATTACGATGGGTCGTGATAAAGGTGTCATGTCAGCGGGTTAGTAGTAGTATTAGTAGTACTAGTAGTAGTAGTGGTAGTAGTAGTAGTAGTAGTGTAACTGCTGGTGGTAAAAAGATTGCTGGGTATGGACCTAGAAAAAAACGATTTTTGAGAGCAAGCACTTTTTCCGTAAAGGCGGCCCGCCATGCCTCATGTACACATGTTTACTCTCTCAGTTGCTTGATAATGAGGGAAGATGATAATATCACAATAATCACGAGGAAGGGATTTTGTAAGCGCTAGCAGCAGTAGTACTGATTTCATTTGTCGTAGTAGTATGTAGTAGTAGTGGTAATGGTGCTGAGACTGCTGGCGATCAGTTGAATAACTGTGCTGTGTTTTTGTAAGGTAGGATCTTTCTCATACAGGCCTCCTTACATGTATGTTCACGTATTTGCAGGTGTTAGGTGCTTGATGATTATATCTCTTCGCAGATGGGCGTCAGGAAACGTCATACTGGCAGATCCATAAGAAGACGTGAGGGTTGTGCTCGTAGAAATATCTGGAAAATAGCGCTGCTGAATGTACCTGGAGTGGACTGAGCTCTATGAATGACGCTAATTGGGTAGTTAATTACCAAATTAAGAGCACCAGTCGAAGTGTACGAGAAGAAATAACTTCTCATTTATTTAGGTCGTCACCCCTCCAAAGATGTGGCTCGTGATTGGTAGTAGTAGCGCAGGTGGCGAGACCCCTGTTAGTCTAAGTTATGATGATACCAGCAGCAGTACTCGAAATGCTGTTGAAATATTGATTGAGGTAGTAGCTCTGGAGTGGATCTCGTAGTGAGCTGTAAATATATTGATAGTAATAATATTATCGCTTCTAGAATAGTAGTTAGTATTCTCTTGCGTGTGAAATCCGCAGTCGTGCAAGCACTGCTTGTCAGGAATCCTAGCTAGATCTGAGTAGTGGTGCCAAGCTATGGTCAAAGTAGTAGACAGAGCTCTCCCGCGAAATTAGCGGTAGAAAGCCGTATTGGTAACGATAATCAAGATACGAGCTGTAGTAGCGCCGTATTTGTTGTAATGGGTGACTGTAGACTATAATTAAAATGTTTTAATGTGTATGTAAGAGTTCATGGCGTCATTCCGTGCATCTGGTGGTGGAAGTAGTACTTGCCGCAGCACACGTCTCGTATGAGGCCCGCACAAGTCGAGTTGTGATAGTGTGATGGTCGTTGTAATGAGTGGCTGTAAAGCAGACTAATATGTTTTACACTATGTGTAAGGGTTTATCGGTAGGTGTCACGTAAGAGGTCGGTGGGAAGAACTGGTACTTGAAGCCCCGAATGTCTCATATTAGGAAGCATCACGTGACCACTCTATCGCAGAAAGTTGCTTTTGTGTTCCGTTGGCAACAGGTGCTAGGCCACACCGTCCATCTGATGCAGTTCCTTCACGTCCAGTATACGAACGTTTACGGCGATGTTCACATATAGCAGTGACCATTATATTTTTAAACTCTTTCATCTCCTTGGAAGATTCTTACATCAAGGAAGAGTTAGATGTACTATACATATTATATATATGTTATATATATGTATATGCTCTCTCACGTATATCGATCTGTATACATGTACTAACTAGAAAGAAAGGAGCGTTGGTGTTTGCATTTGTGTATCGATATAGGTTGGGGGCGGGCGGACCCTCGCACATCCGATATACGCGGGATTTCATTACTATGAAGGTGCATACAAAAGTAGATACCCGTATATGTGTAACGTTGACGGATATAGGGCGCACTGCTTACACATTCGACAGGCGCCCACACACAATCCGTACATACATTTCAGATTGAATAGAGAGATCAGGTAACCGGCTCCATAAAGCGTTAAACACGCAGGTCGAACAAAACTGTATGGAGCGGCTATTTGTACTCATACGTATAATGTACATGGGGATGCAGGCGCACAGGCTGCACGTATTTATTGTTGTTTCAGAACATTGAAACGGTGTCAGCATCAGCCGCTGGTATTGCATCCCTTTTCTAGACTCCAGCAGGCGTACACCGTTGCACAATCGTTCGTAACTGAAGATAGAGTAAGGTAAGTAAATTTTTCGTCCTACATATCTGCATCCACATTGCTCCATCTTTGCACCAAATATTCGTATACGAGAGTGCATTGCCCCGCCGATTTCTCAAAACTCACTCAAATAAGCATCTTGGACGGGAGGCAGAAATGGGAGTGCCTACGGGGTTGCCCCTCAACTGAAACTGGCGACAACAAAAACGTATCGTATGCAGCTTTCGTGAACCACCCATGCTGTCGACAGCTCCTCCTCACTGCGTCTATCCCTGACAAGTCTTGTGCATTGACCTAAGACAGTCCTGTGGATATATGTAGACGTATTGGCGGCTCATACCGATGGCAAGCCGCTGAGGGCACTCCCTCTCTGTCTCCCGTCTACGACACTTGTTTGCTTAGTAGCTACTAATCAGTGCACTTCTGTTACGCTCGCGCAGAGGGCAACCCACCACCGCCACCTTGAGATCGTGCGGGGGTTCTCGATTGTGTTACCCTATTTACACACAACGTCCTAGGCAAAAGTAAAAAATAGGTTCCTGAGTCAGGGTCGTACCGTCGAGCCACCTCTAGCCTTATATTCAAAAAATAATCTTACCTGATACTCTCGTATGTACGACATGTGAAGAGGCGGTAACCTGGACGCTAATACGACGGCGAGAGTTAGGTTCCCGCCGCACTCGCGTCTGCAGGTCATCGTGAACTGTCACTCTGAGGGCTCGTGCGCGTGTATTCGCTTGTAGGGGGGCGTAAGGATGCAGTGAGACTGCAGACGTTCTACTTGCTAAGTAGCTGCTAGCCCTCTAAGAAATTGATCACCGTTTCTGTTTCCCTCTGCCTTCCTCGCGGCCACAACTTGGAAAGACTGAAATGGGAGATTGAAAAGCACTGTCGTACAAAGGAAGAAAGAAGCTTTATTTGCTGATGACATGTCTACGGAACGGACGCGCGGCACGTAACCTTATGCGACTTCACACACATTTGCGTGAACTGGTCTGAAGCTATTGACTATCTTTATTTGCTGATGACATGTCTACGGAACGGACGCGCGGCACGTAACCTTATGCGACTTCACACACATTTGCGTGAACTGGTCTGAAGCTATTGACTATCTTTGACCTTGAAAGCGCCGCCGAAAGTTCAAAACCGCTCACGGCGGTACTAAGTGCGGCGTTCGACCCAGTGCTTGCGCACGTCGATTCTCTCACTAGCGTCCTACTCTACCGCACACGGGACCGCTGTTACTTGTATACGGATGCGGACGCATACAACGGCTTACACGTTGCAGAGAGACGATTTACACGTTTGTGCACATCCAGTCAGATTCGAGACCTACATGACCTGTGGTCTGCCCACAGATAGACATACTTACACTGTTTCGATCTGTCTTCGTTGTAGCTGTCCATGTGCGTACATGCCTCACGGATGTGTGTTCTGATAATGAGGAGATCTGCCGAATATAGAAGACAGACTTCAACGTCTATCGCGGTATGTACCTTTACGTTCTGTACAACTCCATGGTCTCCCAAAGGTGTATCTATACCCGGACTTCGAAACGCGCGATCACTTATACGTCGTATCCGGTGAGACAGCAAAAGCGAGAGGAAGGCAGATACAATTGAAGAAGAAGTCACTCTGCTACGCAGTTTTAGTAGTTGTTCTTCACGCAGAGTATAGATAGATGTCTATATGTCTCGCCCCCTTAGGGTGGCCCCAGCTTTGAATGCGCTACAGAAGGCTGCCGCCGAGGCCTTGCTAGCTCCTCTCGTTTCACGACACGTATGATTGTCACAGGCGCTGCACTTGAGGAGCCAGCAAAGGGGCCAGAAGTCGCGGCAGCGGAAACAGAAACGGCTGCGGCACGCGGCTTTCTATGGGTCCGCCTCAGTAACCGTGTCTACCCGCCCGGCCACACGGCTGCGTTCTTGAGTGACAGACGCACCCACAGCAGGTAGAAGATTGTCTGTAACGTTCCGTAAAACATCCCCTGCAGCTGCAGCGGCGCCACACGCACCTGCACTCAGTCGGGATAGAGCAGGAGTAGCGTCATTCACTGCACCACTGCCACTAATCTTACTGTCTGGCATACGAGCTGCAGCAGCAGCGATTGCTGGCGGGACATTCACATTTGCTGCTGGAGCAACAGCGGAAGACATGGATAATTTGGCTGCAGAGGCGCCAACGTCACCCGCGTAGACGTGGCGTGCTGAGGCGGTATCATAGTCTCGCTGGCCTGCAGCCTCAGCACTGCGGGTGACAATAGAGGATGCGGACTTCTTAGCCAACAAGTCCGGCCCAATAACATGACATATTTTAGCAGGGGCGGCATTCAAAACAGCGGCCCTCCGGCCGTGTGAGGGGGCGGCCACATATCCGCCTTTGGTATCAGAACGAGCCTGAGCAGCAGCAGTTGCAGTGCTGACCGCAGCATCCCCGCTGCTATGGCCAGGTGAAGAAGAGCTAGCAATCGCGTTCCTCAATGGTGACGACGAAGCAGCAGCGACTGCAGCTGCTGAATCTGTAGCGGACGGTAGGACAGCAGGTACATGTGGATTGTTGACAGAACTTGGAGATCTCTTGTGCATGCTTCGATTGTTAGAGCTGCCTCTTCGTCTCGTTACCAGCCGTTTGCGTTCTTTTGCAGCTGATGTTGTAGACCGAGAAGCTTTCAGGGCTTCACCTGCTGCACTTTCTGCCAGCTTCACACTTTCTGCTACTCTAGGACCTCCTACGGTTGCTGTCGGTGTTTTTACATGTGCCGACTGCAGCAGCGGCTCCTGTATTCTCGCTACTTCCTTCGACGCTGCTGCCGTCCGCCGCGGGCTTCCAATACGTCTCGCCTGTGCCGATACAAGAGAGCTTTGCTTCTTGGTTGGTGCTTGTTCTGGTGCTGTTGCGGAAGCAGATGCTGTGTCTGTTTCAATAACTGACGCAGCATACATGTTGACAAGTGTAAGACCAGCGGCAGCGGCAGGAGGCGCCGTAGCGGTCACAGGAGGAGGCGGACGCGCCGTGGCACCAGCAGGATGACTAGTAGCGTGAGGAGGTATACCCGAAGAAGAAAGATTAGCAGGTGTTACCTTTTTGCTCGTGGTGGCATCACCCCCTGCAGCTCGTGCTTGCAAGACGGGCTGCTGAAGGGCAGCCGCGAATGCAAGCCTCCTATCAAAATGGCGAACATGTCTGTCCGCGAGCGCAGCGCCAATTCTTACGTAGGCCTCCTCTGCACTCTTCGTTGCTGGTCTGCAGTCTGGCAATCCGTTTTTTGCCGGAGCTGCCGGTAGTTCGCACACTGGTGCCGTTGCTGCTGGTTTGACCCCCGCTGTTGTTGCTGCTTCAACTGTTTCGTGCATCCTTACTGCCTCGGCGTCTAAGGCTCTTGGCAACCTTTCTGTTGCAGCTAACGCTACCTGCTGGGCGTTGTTGACAACCATTACAGTTGTCAAAGAAGTAGCTTTACTTGCTGTCCTCCCGCTTGCTGCGTGTGAGAACCCGCACGACTCTGCAGGATTGACGGGCGCTGTGGGCTCTGTACTGAGTACTGGTGCTGCGTAGCCTGCCAACATACTTCTCAGCGAGAGTGTGGCTGTCTCATGCCCGGCCGTCTCCGGCTGTGTCTCACAGCCTACATCAGTTTCTTTTGTAGCTTCAGTTGTCGTCTGCTCCACGTAGTTGTTTCTCGGGTGTGTGTGTGAACGCATAATACTACGCGTTGGTGGTGCATGAGCTTTGGATGCCTCACGAGCGTCCACTTTGTCAGCTGAAGCATCTACTATGCTACACCTACGACCCTGTGTCCCGCCAGAAGTACTAGTTCTTTCTTGCTGTATATGCTGCTGCTGCTGAAACTGGTAGGTATATTCCTGTTGAAGTGACGTTTTTGGCTCTAAGCGATCATCTGAGCACTGCGGGTGGTCAGCTCGCTTTTGCTCTCTACGTTTTTTCCGGGTACTTTTCCCCTTGCAGTAGGACTGCTGTGTCTCTTTTTCCTCTTCTTCCTCCTCCTTTTGTTCTGCCCCTGGTGCTGCCGGTAAGAAGTGCGCCGTTGAGAAAGTGCAAGCTGCAGTAGTGGCTGCAGCACTGACAGCTACCGTAGTAGATGCTGCTCCGGAGGAAAAGGACGAACAGTTGCTGGCCTCAAGGTCCCCACAAGACGCGTGAGATGCTGCGCGGGAAGAGCAACGCTCTTCCACCAGCGCGAACTGCTCCTTTCTGGCGTTACTATTTTCTAGCCTATAGGAAAGGTTTTCAGAAGCTTTCTGCTGCTCACTAGAAGATAAGCGCTCAGCCCCTCCTCCGTAGACCTGATGACCACGATGCGGGCAGTGGGCCTCGCGTACATTACGCATCGGGCCTTGCTGCCATTGTACGTCCTGCTGGAACTGGTGAAACTGCTGCTGCTTTTGCTGTTTGATGTTTTCTTGGAAATGGCCTGGGTTTCCATGCTGCTCTGACGAGTCATGGAGCTGCTGCACGCACTCCGAAGGCTGATAGTGCTGGTCTCGGTGCGATACTCTGTGTGGCGTATGCACACGCTGCTTCACGAACTGTTTTGGCTCTGCGTGGACCTTGCTCACGTGTTTCTGCTGGTGCTGCTGCTGCTGCCACTGCAAGTCAACCCCTTCGTTGACTTGTGTTCCCTCTTGGCAATTGAACAATGTGGCACGGGGTTCCTGGGCCGAGGTGTGAACCACCTGCTGCGGAAGTGTATTAGCACCTTGTTGCCATTGCCGGGAACCTATTGCAACCGTGGCAGTCTCTCTATGCTGCTGTCGGGACTGCTGCGGTTGAAGCTGCTGCACTTCAGAGGCTTCTGGAGCTTCTCGTGCACCACCTGTGGTGCCTAATATGAACGCACACAGCAGGAAAACTAAATCAAGTCGTTGCTGGTGGCTTTCGAGCTGCCGCGCTTTCAAGTCCTCAACTGTTCTTACGATACACTACCAAACTTAACTGCTATGTAAGCACAGTCAGGTACAACTACAGTTGTACCTTAGAGCGCAACTATAGCAGTACAGCTACTGTGTACATAAGTGTGGTGTGCTGCTTACAAGAAGAACCTATGCAGGCACTCCCGCTGCAACGAGGCTGCTTCGTCTGTATTCCCTGCTTCTGAACGCGCTCCTGCTATCAGCAGTGCTTCGATTGCTGCCGCTACCATCGCAGCCGCTGCATATCTTTTCATAAACCCTCTGAACCCCAGAACACTGTTGCGCATCCACTCAGATACAACGGAGTTACAGACCGGCATCTGCCCAAGATACTTTGCCACTCAATGCTACAAGTGCGTCAAGCGGTCGCCAGACACCACACGGCGTAGCACACGCATGTCCGCCGATAACCTCAGCGACTGCTGCAGCCACCACCCTGTCTGCTGTCTTCCCCGGTCGCCTGCTGTGTAGTTGCGGCCACCGGAGTTCCTGCTCAAGCATACCCCCCCTTGACCCGTGGGCCAATACATCAACACGCGATGGCGTAATGTACGTGGACAAGCGCTTCGCTGAAAGCACAGTTACGCATATACATGCGGCGCTCTCCCTCGTGAGTGTGTGGTTAGACATAAACAGATGTGTAATGGTTTCGCGTGTTCATGTTTCTCTCTATTGTTCCGAAACCAGAGACCGCAGATATAAATCTGTACATCGTACCTCAGGGTGTACATGTACGCGTTTACATATGTGCGTCTACCTAGGTACATATATATGTATATATATATAGCTATACGAATGAGCTCGTGAACAAGAGACGCATGTACGTATGTAATTGTGTGTGCATGTTTGTATGTTTATATGCTCGAATGGGTGCATGCACGTGTGTAGCTCAGTCTCTACGTGTTTCTGTGTCAGGCGATGATCTACAGTATATGTGGATTCGCGCGGAAACATCAAGCGGCAAAAGAGACTGACGCTCGTGCATTCTTCTCTAGAGTCGGAGGGAGGAGCCATGCCACGTCGCCACCGCCGATGCCTCTTTGCGTCGTTTATGTGTCCGAACATACGCGCGGCCACACTGCTGACAAGACAGCTCACATAGACGTTTATTCTACTTTCAAACGCCCCTCTGAGCTTCAACATGTCAAGTGTCAATCTCTTCCTCTCTTTAGCAAATGCATATCTATTTATATGAATAGATATATAAATACATTGATGACTGATAGTTAGACAGAGAGAGGTGGATAGGTAGCTAGATATAGCTACACATATGTAGGTATGTGTGTAGGTGTGTATGCATACGTGTAGCTCTGGTATATAGAGACGTAGTAGACAAGCACGATGGTAGCAATAGCTATCCTCACCCACATGCTCTGACAACTCGACTTTGAATCGAGCAAAGTTCCACAAGACTTGCAGGCGGGTGGTAGCAGAGAGAAACACAGAGACGGAGAGAGCAAGAGATGAGGAAAGCCGCCGATGCGCATATACGAGCCCCCTCTGCTGGATCGGACTTCTTCGCATACATATATGAATACAGAGCTTATATGTGCATGTTCATAGACCTCGACACAGAGCTTATACATGCATTTCAACACATTTGGATCCGAAATTCGTTGACGCATTTTCAGTACACCCTGCCCTTCTCATGAAATGTTGGAGTCGCACGCAAAACTGCGTCTGGCTGAGTATCTGTGGCAATTCCTCATGTCTCTCTTTATATGTATGTACACCCACAGAGCTCCCGTGCCTTTCGTGCAGCAGCATTTCCCCTCGCCATTCACTACGTGTTGTTCTCACTCTTCGTCGAGTTTCGTCCCCTTTGGTTGGTTTTCTTGGAGGACGTTTCAGCACTGGGGAGCTCCGGCTGCCTGTTATTGCACACGTGGTCCTCTGGTAAGTCTGCATTTTCATATTTTCTCTGCTTTTCATCGTAGAACATAGAATCTGACAATCTTGGTGGCGGTGATGGTTCTAGATGGGTGCGCGCATTTCTCCTCTTTCCCGAAGAGATGGATTGTGCTGCTTTGCTCAACGTCTGTTCCTCCTCTTCAATAAAAGGTGCACCATCAGCACATCGCTGACCCTCGTCAATTTCTTCCGGGATTCCTTCGTATGAATTTCTCCCCACATAGTACCGCCCACCCTGCAACGTCTCTTCGTCGGCATACTCAAGCTGTGGCGGCTGCCGAGGCTGCTGCTGTGGATGCCGCTGGGGCTGTGATGGCTGCCGACACTTATGCTGCTGAGAGTGTTGCAGCTGCTTCTGGTAGTAGTGGTGCTGCGTTTCCTCAATAGTGTGCCGCTCGACTTTAGAGAGGCAGGAACGAGGAGATTCATGACTTCCAGCGGCTGCTGCTGGCTGCAGAAGAGATGGTCCAGGGGATATGGTAGCAGCTGCAACAACGACAGAGCAAGGTTGCGCACATTGTCCTCTTACTGACGTAAGACCACAGCCACTCAAACCGCCAGACGAGGTTTCGGTAATAAGGCACGGCTGGTCACGGAGACAGCCGATTCCAACAGGGCTTGGCCGTGGGTGCTCTAGATACGTAAATGAATCTGCTTTTACTGTTGCTTTGCCTGAGGCATTTGAAGCGGCTTTGTCTCCTGCTGTCATGCTTTCCGCTGCTTCTGCGACAAGTGCGGCATCAGCCGCAGAAAATGTAGCTGTCCTCTTGCCGAGTAGTCTTTTCGTTGTGTCGAGGTGCGAGGGGGAGGCAGGCGTATTGCTGCAACTTTCGTGGCCCACGCTTCTTGTCTGCTGGGACGATGATGATTTGGCTGCAGCACGCCACCCAAACAGTGAGGAAATCGGAGGTGGATGGGGCGCACCAACGTGGTGAGAAGAAATTGGAGAAGAGGAACCGTTTTGAGTATAAGTAGTTGCGGTAGCTGCAGAAACTAGAGAAGTGTGAGGTGCATCCATTGCTGTCACTGAAGCGGCGCTAGAAGGAAGTGCAAGAGCAGGAGTTTGAGAAGCTGACGAAGCAGCAAGAGCAGCAGCGGGGCCACTCTGGCAGGTGCGACCAGCAGGGGAAGGATCTCGCTCGTCAGAACACACTGAGGAGGCAGAACTGTCAGGCTCTACAGAGGTCTTACATTTGTGGCCAGCAGTAGTGGCAACAGTAGCAGCAGCGGTAGCAGCCGTACGAGGGGCAGCATTTGTAGCACACGCGAGTATTGAATCAGTGGTAGGTTCACGGGCAGCCCCTCCCTCTGCCGAAGAAGGAGCATGAGGCGCAGCAGCAACTTCAGCGACCGTGTCATAGCAGTTCCCCTCTTGTGCCTTCACTGCCACCGTTTGACTAAATTCGTTGCTGGATTTCCTGTACTTGCACCTTCCCTTTCTTCTTCTGTGTCGTTTGCGCTCGGCTATACGTCTTTCGGTGGCTGTCACTGACTGCTGCTGTCGCTGAAATCTCAGGTCAACTTCATGAACATTTTTTTCCTCGGACGCCGCATAGTAGGTCGTTTGTGCTCTTCCGCATGCTGTCTCCAATACGTGGCACGCTTTCGTCTCGGCTGCAAGACTCTTCGCCCTCCGCGCGGCATTTGGTAATATACTGGTGCCCAAGACAGAGGCAGACGTCGTTCTGCGTGCCTTTTCCATTGGACTGTCCTTCAGCCCTCTTTTTACTGCTTCTGCTGCTTCCTCTTCCTCTTCATCTTCTGATGCAGAACCCTCTTTCTTCCTCTCTGTCTTCATCATATATGCGCTGTCACCGTGGCTTAACTGTGCAGACTCTTCTCCATTGCCGCTGCTGTTCTCCATAGAGGCGCCCGTAGAAATACTTTTTTCAGCTGCGTGCAACGATGCATTGTTGGCGCGCGAGATCGACAATTCTACTATGTCTTCGGGAGATCTTTCGACCTCTCTTTCTTTCTGTTTTGCTGCTTCTCTTTCCCCTTCAAATCGATAAGTCCGTTCAGCTCGCCTGAGCGCTGCATCCTCTCTAAGCACAGCACGTGTTGTTCTCTCGTAGGTGTTTGTGCTACTCATTTTCCGTTCCTGCCCTCCACCTTGCGTGGCCACAGAGCAATACGAGTAATCTTCTTCTACGACAGACTCCCCTAGTGGCAGTATCTGACTTGTGCGTTTCTGACTGCAGTGTTTGGACCGGTGAAGCCGCCGTGCCCTCCTCTTCTCCTTCTCTTCATCGTCAGCATCATCGGCTACTTCTTTTTCATTCATTGCCAATGAAAAACGTGGCACTGCGTTTCTATTTACCTGTCTGACGTGTAAATCATCTTTGTGTTCCCCATATCTCCCTGCACTCCTCTCTCTTTTGAACGTGGAAAGAGAGGCACTATGTTCCGATGAGGACACAGTAGGCAAACTACAAGAAGCTGAACCAGTCGCACAACACACGAGAGAAGTTGCTAGAGAAGAGGTAGCACTACCAGAAGAAGATGAAGAAGAAGCACTCAAATAGTTTTTAGCAGCTTTATCAAGAGCCGAAGCAGCTGGGGACAATGGAGAAGTACGAGAATACACAGTCGGAGCCGCACATGGGGAGTGAGAAGAAGAAGGGGAAGGAGCAGAAGAAGGAGAAGAGGAACAAGAAGAAGAAGAAAGCGAATGGCCAACCATGTCAGAGGAGCTCAGAGAGGGGCTCACATGACGCAGCAGAGAAGAAGTACCAGCCCGATATGATTGTGACCGACCTCTCCTTTTCTCCTGCTTCTCGCCATCTTGCCCTTTCAGGTGCTTTATTGATATATGCTCCTCTCTTCCCTCCTGCTGCTTACTTCGCTGCTGCCTCTGCTGCTCATGTTGTGTTTCCTGCTTCTGCTGCACTCTCTGGTGCTGTTGCTGCTGCTGATTGTTATTCTCATCCTGTGCATGCTCCTCCACAGCGACGAAATGGTGTTGCTGCCTCTTATTCTTTTGAGACGTACGGGGATTTCCCCGGCCGCTGAGGCTCTTATGTTCGGTAAAGGATGTATGATGTCTCCCTTCCGCAACTATAGCGCCACCCATCGCACTGCCTGCAGCAGGCGGAGCCTGGGTCTCTCTTCCCTCGTTGGTTTCCCCATTGCTCCCCACAATTTCCCTGGTCACCTTAGGAGGGACCTGCAAGGCATTGATTTTCAGATTTACCTTATTACTTGTACCAGGAGCTAGAGGCACTGCAGCAGTAGCAGCTTGAGAAGTATTAGTCGCTGCAGTGCCCGTAAAGGCTCCCAAAACGTGAACAGCAGAAGGTACGGTAGGCGACTGCAAACGAGAGGAGAGTGTGGACACGCGTGAAGAAGTCGGATTGAACGACAAGGCCGACAACTCTAGTTGAGCTTCTTCCTTCTTTCGACCCCCTGCTACTAGATGTGGCTGCCTGAGGTGCTGCTGTGCCTGTAATCGTATCCTTTTGCATAGCAGTAGTAGTGGTACGAGTCTCGTTGGCCGCTGCTTCTGTTGACTCATCCACTGCTGCAGCTCTTGCAGACCTCAGGGAACCTAAGAGTTTTTGTGATGGTGGATCTACATCTTCCGAAAATGATGCCGATGCTACTGATGCTGTTCCGACTCCATCTGCTGCTCGGCCGGCTTCTGCTGCTGCGGGTGCTTCTGCTGATTGGGCCACTTCTGCTGCTGCTGGTTTATCACGACTTGTAGAGAAGGTGTCACCTGCTGCAGCACCTGCTGCACAGCGGTGCAGCCGCGGGCGTTCTGCTTTTTCTCCGTGTGCCTTGTCGTAGACATGCTTTTCCTTCTTTTGTTTTCCTTTTTTGTGCCTTCGTTTATGTCTCAGCCTTCTTTGAGTTGAAAAAGAGAAACATGAAGACTGAGCTGAATGTGAGCGATTCTTTGCTGACACGCAGTCCTGTGAAGAAAGGCTGTCACTCTTTTGTGTTACTGCTGCTGTCGCTGCTGTGGCCCCTTCTTTTCCATTGGCTCCTGCTGTCACTGCTGTTGCTTCTACTTCTTTTTTCTCCCTGGAATTCTTTCTACCCGATTTTCTTCTTGATATGCGGCGACTGAGGCGTTTTCTGCTGGCCCCTGCTTTGCTTCTGCTGTTTCACCTGTGCATACCCTCTTTTCACTTTCATCGGCCGTGCATAATTCGCCCGTCCTTGATGCTCTCATTTTTATTGCTGCCCTGTCTGCTGCTGTTACAGGCGGCGCATGCTTTTCCGCTGCTGACTCTGTCGTTCTTCTTGCCACTGCAGACGTTGCTGCTGCTTCTGCTGCTGCTGCTAAACCTGTCTCCGCTGTACATGGCAGTAACGTCATTCCTCTTCCTGCCGTGCTAGCGCCTGCTACTGGCAGTGGGGCGGCTACCATACACGCTTGGAGCGGGCTTCCTCCAGATGCAGCAATTGCTGCTTCTTCTCCTGCTGCCTCATGGATAAAAGGGCGGCCGTGGTCTGCTGCTGTGGCAGCAGAATTGTGTCCTTTTGGTCGTTTGAGGCCTGCTGGCATGCAGCAGTCCCGGCCGTCTGGATGAAACTCTAGAGCTTCATGAGTGGAAGCTAACTCCTCCTCCTTTGCAGTCGATGCTGTTGCGCTTGCGGGGATTGTAGCCAAAGACATGGGCCCCTCTGCTGAACCACAACTGCCTGCATACACGGAGAGTATTGCACTGTAATACATGGTACAATACTGCGCCTTGCACATACAGACGGCTACTTCCCTCAAATGCGTACGCTACACACACAAGCACACATATATAGTATATAGTATATAGTACATACAACTATATATCTACAACGTTTCCCACATACAGCATATCTATACATACATGTATAGTACTTCACATATATGCGTGTAAAACATTGCTGCCCGTAAATACATATGCATGGATATATACTTACATCTAGTTGTTTCGAGATACACGTATTCGGTATATGCGATCTGCCAGTAGACCTATGCATACATAATTAGTATTGCAGGAAGCCGGCCTTTCGGATGGTGTATTCAGGCCCTTCAGGCAGGACGTTCCTTTTCCGTTGGCGTCTCTCTGCCGGTGTAACGCGGGCGGCCACCGACTTTTATGTGACGGGTTAACCGTTGGTATGCTACCTCGATACGTAGTGCATATGCGTGAAAGCAGCTATCAGGAACCTCGGCGTATACGTACATACCCCGTTTGCTTTTTTTTGAGCTCTGCACACAGTGAAAGGTGTATTTACTCTTCGCACATAGATACACACACACATTTACCTGCAATATATCTACATACTGCGAAGCCATGCACACCCCCACTGGCGTGTGCGCGTTGACCTCGTACATGTGTATGCCTTTCTGCATATTGACGTGCGCACGTGGTAAGACAGGTCGTTGAGAAAAGGGGCGATAAAAGGAGGCAGTAGTAACAAGAGCATATCACTAGATGCACTACGTGTTCCAGTGCAGAAAATACCAGTCCTACGCAGACAGCAGCACACGCAGTGTTCGAGTTACTCGACCACACTCATAGGAACGTGCGCGCGCAGGTACATATGAACATTCTGCTTTTGAGCTACACTTACATTCAAAAGCACACGTCTTTCCCTTTTCTCTGTATGTGTAAAGCTGTGATCTCTTTTTATATGCTTATGGAAGATTGTATGCCTGATTCTCTATGTGCTCATATATCTTTGTGTACAGCTGCATTCTCTATCTCTCTCTCTACGTGAACATGGGGTAACGTATGCGTGATTTTCTGTGTACTCATATGTCTTTGCACGCATTTGTCTTCTTGTAGGTAGGCCTATACGTGTTGTGCATAGGTACGTCGCACGATAAATCATTATTCACCTAGTTTGGGTACACATGTGCACGACAGTCCCCTCTGCATACGTGCATATACGGATGCTTATCTAGAAATAGACCTTCACGTTATGATATATATGTTTAAGAGATCTACATGAAATGTCTGTTACCACTAACATAGAAGTATGTATATCTATGTCAAAAATAACTCTGTTTGGAGTCCAACACCATATATATATATATATATGTGTATTATTTTTGAGAGAGACGGGGGCATAGAACTTATGTGTCCAGTGGGTACCAGTACGCTTCTGTGTGTGTGCATGGTCATAGGCAGAAGTATTCATGTGCCTTACTGTAATCCAGTTGATAAATTGTACCGCAGCTGCTATGGCTACGAATAGACAGAAGGAATGCTTCCTTCTGTCTTTCTCTTTACTCGACCACCCTTCTTTTCGTCTTACCGTGGTGTGCATGCAAGGCCCTTTGCGTGCATAGCCGTGTTGCCGAGCGAGCAGAGTCAGCTAGTGAGGAAGCACTGGCTGCTTGTTGGACTTGCTGCTGCAGCTGCAGCATCTGCGCCTTCATTTCTTCCACCTTCGCTCTTGCGAGTTGCTCCTGCTGCTGTACTACCTGGGAAAACATGCGCGTCGTGCAGAGCTTTACATGTTTCTATGTGGATCTAGCTGTATTCACATACCTTCACACACGCTTCTCTTACGCTGCTCCATATTCCACGCAGAAGCCACTCTGCTGCTGTCACAACCCTGTACCACGTCTTCTGTGTGTGGGTGCGGAGCCGCTCTTACGCTGTCTCCTTACCGGCGGAGTGATGTACTTATGCAGAGAGTGATATAAGTATCTACGGCTAACATCAAATTAGAAGGAAACTCTAGACGCACAATGTCACACACTCTAGAAGAAAGTCAGAAGAAGCTTCAGAAGAAGCTTAGAAAAGGCAGCTTCACATGCGATTTGTCTGTAGACATGTAAGCCGATAGGAAGTTACGACCAGGTGACGTTCCTTGCCCTGTGGCATATATACATATATACGTATCATACGCAAGGTGGAGAGATTCTACAAGCCAGTGACGTGGTACACAGTTGTTTGAGTAGTAATTATATAGAAGGATGCTTTAAAATATCAATACTTCTTACTTGTGTTCGCCTGCGTAATATATGGATACCAGCTACCTAGCGGGGTGGGGCACCACATATCCAAGTGTTTGCATAGTGGAGTGACACATATACAATCGTAGTGAGATGCAAATAAGAATTGTCTCGACTGTTGTGTGTGTGCTAGTATAGACGTCACGCACGGTCCGGAAAAGTAGAATATATATTACGTGATGCTGTATATAGAGAAACCGTTGCCCGCAGTAGCACTCGTGGAAAAAGAGAGAGAGATAGAGAACAATGGGGTCAATATATAAAGAGAAGAATACATAAGAACGCAAGCGCTATGAATGGCCGAGCAGAGAAGCCCCAGCAGGAAAGAGTGGAGGATATACAGCGGGTAGCTCCGGTCCTGCATAAGAGTAGCATGGCCTCTCAAGAAAACAAAAGAGAGAAAGAGAGAGACCATTGGAGGCATTTTATTACGGGGGAAAGAGGAGAGAGCGTCAGCGGTACGAAGGAGAGAGGAGAAGAGGGCAAGCGCTACGAAGGAAAGAGTATAGAAGTGCAGGCGCTACGAGAGGAAGAGGAGAGTAGCGCAAGCACTACGCAGGAGAGTGGAGAAGAACGTAAGCCTCATGAAGAAGAGAGGAGAAGAGCGCAGGTACATTGATGGAGAGAAGAGAAGAGCGCAAGCGCCATGAAGGGTAAAGGGAGAGAAGGGCAAGCGCTATGAATAGAAGAGTAGAGAAGTGCAGGCGCTAGGAAGGAGAGAGAAGAGCGCAAGGACTATGAGGGGAGTAGTAGGGAAGCGCAAGGAGCGCGGGGGAGAGACGAGAAAAGCGTAAGCCTCATGAAGAAGAGAGGAGAGGAGCGCAGGCATCACGAAGGAGAGAGGAGAGAATCGCAAGCGCTATGAAGGGTAAAGACAGAGAAGCGCAGACGCTATGAGAGGAAGGGGAGAGAAGCGTAAGCGCTGTGCAAGGAAGAGGAGAGATAGACGCCCGCCAGTAGTTAACTGTGATACCTGTGAGGTTGTTTTGCCTAAAGCCACTGATACACAGATATCTCCCATATGAAACTCGCTATCAAAGAGCATAGGCGCTTGCACAACGCACTAATGATGAAAGCGGTTATTGCTTTACTCTGAAAGAATATGCTACTCGTAGGGAATACGCCGTGGGAGGTGAGACCTTTAGACATTCTTCGCTGTGATATGAAGACTAGCGCAGACAGAGAAGCCTTCTTTGTTCGAAATGCGATGAATATAGGAAACCAACGTCACACGAAGGAAGAGGCAGAGAAAGCGAGCGACAGAAAAGAAGACGAAGCACAGGCAGGGCAGCGGACAGTCTTGTGAAAAACAATAAAGTATCAGCTGCTCGCAAAAGGGATGCTCGTGCTTGATGAAGACGAATGGGGCCTCTTCTTTCCGCTCAGAAAATAATAGCCGGGTGCCTCCCATTGTAACCTACTACAGTGGGTGAAGAGGCAGCAGTTGACTGCCTGCACACGCACATGTACATGTGCAGCTGCATCTCAGCGGTAGTTTCGACACGATTTTACGTACAAAAGGCCGAAAATGCAGCTACGAATATACGGGTGCTCTACACACAGGTTATAAATTCTGTATGTGTTGCTCTGTGAAGCTATATATATATAGTGTACGTGCAAAGGATCGAAAGTACAGCTACATATATATATATATATATATATGTATGAGTGTTCTACGCACACGCACGCTCGCTGCACCTATGCATGTGTGTGTGTGTGTTGCTTGTGTTTTCACTGAGGGTCTACAAGCAGATTTCTGTGTTCAGTGTCACCCGCTCGCAGGTAATATTTATAGGCGCGCAAGAATTATACACCTTCAAAGCGTGTTTATTGTATACAGGGAGGGATGCAGAAACATACGCGGTCGGGATTGATGCGTCTGCGTATGATGTGTATAAAGGAGGTTCAAGTGTCTCTGCAGCAGAAGCAGAGGCAGTGTTCTGCGCAGCTGCAACAGACGTACTAGTGCCTCTCCGATACTTTAGCAGCGAGGCTTCAGCACTGCTTGTGGAGCTTATATGTGATATGTGCGTAAGCTGACTGTTGACGTGACTGGAGAAGCCGGTGGTTAGCGCTAGCTCCATATTGAAAGACTTTTTGTTTTGTATTACGAAATGAGCCGCTTTTCATTGCTCGCGGATCTACTTCCGATGCGAAAGCACTGCATTGAATAGAGGGTTGAAAGCTGTACATTAAGTTGCGATGCTGTTAAAACAGCCTAAGCAGTAGTTCTGTTCTCGCCTGCTCTTCACTCCTCCAAACTATGTAATTAGCTGCCCACCTCCCTATTGGCCACGTCTAGATCTACGCTAGCCTTAGAGTCCACCTCTAGCAAAGCACAATCCATCAGCACAAAGAGGCACATCTCTATTCTTTCTCACGTAACGCCCTACCTGCTTACCATGGCACAAGTACATACGAATAACATACCTTTCGCATCCTCATTAGAATTACTTACATTGGTGTGTATATACATATGTGCATAAGCCAAAAGAGGTGATGCCTCGTGTGCACTGATGCGATTTACTCCATCACAAATAATCACACACATACACACACACACACACACACACACACAGAGTTATCATACCTGGGTACCCCGTATACGTGTGCTGGTGTGTGCCTATACATACGACCCCAATATACGAGAGGTCGTTGCCGCTGGTCTTGCCGAAACACTTCGCACTTGCACTTGTAGTGACGCTGGTTACAAACCTCTTCTTCACGGAAGACTTCGCAGAAGTCCATTATGCAGAACACTGTTGCCATACTCGCCCGCAGTAATACGCACAAAGAGAAGCGGGCCTTGTAGTACTTACGCAGGCAGAACAACGTCACGCGTATATACACGAGCGTATGCACATGTGAGATTCGATCTTCTATGCAGGTAGGGCGATATGTAAGGGTGATACAGAGTGTTTTATAAGGACAAGAATGTGAGTGTACAACGACACTCGATCGCAAGCGTACTAGCTAGATATATGTATATCACGTAGCGATGGCTTACCTGACGAAGAGCTGTTTCCTGCCCTAGCAGACTACAACAGTCACGCAGACGTATACACAGCTGCATGTTTTCCTCTTGTAGCTGTAAATGCAGAGCTCTCTCCTTCGCTGCACGTCTGCAGAGTCTACCGCACCTCCTGCGCTGCGTACATATTATGCAGCACAGCAGCATAGCATCCCGCATATATCTCGGCACACTGGCAGCTCGCACAAAAGCCGCGAGGGAAGTCTAGAGAGGGGATCTCGCAGCCGCATAAATTTCGAGACATAGCAAGACCTTATCTCAAAAGCAATGCTAGCAGTGCGACCTGCTACTACACAACATCAATATATATATATATATATGTGAGCATGAGAAAATTCCAACATCAGTCAGAGACAGTGCTACTAGTATGGACTACTACCACTACAACATCGAAGTATACATATGTATATATGCATGTATATTTGTATATACAGCGCATGCTTATGTGCAGGAAAGGACCGCAGCCTTAGATGCCATCCTAGCAGTGTGCTTCAATGATATACATGTATATATACATACGTGTATAGTATATCTGAAGGTGCATGCGTGTGTTGAGGCACTCTTTAAGTAGATTTCAGACATGTTTGAGGGTGTGTCTGCACAACAGCACGAGCCTTGTGGTCAATGTAAACAGGGGACGCAACTGCTGCGCACGAGTGTAACAGCGTTTGCCACGTCGCACAGCGGACAGTGCATTAGGGCCTAACAAGCCAACAGCAAATAAAGATGTAAGCGCTGCGGTCTTTCGTTTAGAAAAGGAAGCGCTAGAACAGACGCTCAAACACGTATGTGAGGTGTGCTTGTACGGAGTTATGTGCGTACAGCAGAGGGGAGGAGTGGAAACAAGAAAAAGAAAAACATTGAAGAGGCAACACCATAGTGAGGTAACACAGAAGGCAGCTATATGGGCAACTAGTGCGGGACGTATATGTGAGAGAAGAGATTGACAGGACAGAGCGGCGATAGAAAAACCTTCATACAGTGAGGGAGAGTGGCGAAGACAGAGAGTCGGAGAAAGAAATTACGAAAAGAAAGCTCGAACAATGGTATTAGTCTTAGGTTTATGCAGAAATTACTGCTCAGTCAGGAACGCATGAAGGTCAAAAGCATGAGTTATACGCAGTGGCACTCTAGATACGTGTAGATACACCTAATCATATATATTTATATATCGAGAGAGAGATGCGATGCACGCGTGCTTCCCGTCATATATTACGTGGAGTGGATTGAAAAGGAAGAAAAGAGATGAAGAGAGAAGCAGTACAATCAAGCAGAAGGAAATGATTAGGTGGAGGTCTATGGAAAGAGAGAGCCTGCGCAGTATATGAGTGTTCCACTCTCAAGCACAGAGATATACATGTACATATGTATATATATATACATGTAGCCGAGCGTGATGGAGGCACATGACAGGCAGCTCTAGTGGAGCATAGGCAGGTAAAATCGCAAGTGTGTGTTTTCATGCAAAATGAGTTCGACTGAGAGAACACGTACATTCACCAGAAGACACTGACAAAATGTTGAAAGCGATTGTAACCCCCATACAAGAAAGGCAAGAGGGTTGCAACCCCGTGACGTTGCCTACAGAGCACCGTGTACACACAAAGAGAGGCGTATGGATATCAACGCAGGAAAGAGAGAGAGTGGGAGAGCACACCTCGTCTAAGGCACGCTCACCTGTGACTGTTTTGGATCCTTCAGAATTTTCTGTTTTCCTGTGGGAGCCACTGCGTGCAACCAATTGAAGACAGAAACAGAGTCACTAAGTAGTGGGGTCAGAAGGCAGGCTCGGCCTCACTTCCAGTAGCTTTTCGAGGACAGACTAACAAGTCACAGAAGACCCAGTAGCAGGAGGGGTAGGCATAGTAATGCAAATAGCAGTCTCTCCTCATACGAGGGAGGCTGATAAGTCATATAAAAACCAACTAGCGCGAGGAGTAAGTAGAGCAGTGGTAGTGGCAGCATATCGGTATATGTAGGAGGCCGGCACGTCACAGACGCCGCAGTAGTACGAAGGAGAAGCAAATTAAGGTAGTCGGCAAGTCACTGGAGACGGTGAAGTACGACGAATAAGCGTAGCAACGTTCGCAAGAGCCTCTTCTGATATGAGCTTACAACTGGCAAAATATCAAACACTTACAAACACAATTCAAGCGCTCGTTATGTAAGGCTGCGAATACTGTCATTGGAAACCATTCTATAACGTGATAAGCGCGCACAAGTGTCGATGTACTGATGTGTATGCTGAGCTATACACATACATACAGAACAGGTGCCTGGTCAAATGTGTGCACTAGTAATGTCTGGAGACGTACATTGGTATGGTAGACAAGGAAGCATATACACGTAATGGGAATGTGTTTTCCCCAGTCATTCTCAAGCAACAATTTTCCGTACTTCCCTTAAGGCTTGAACCTATGGTTATATATGTATACATACATGTAGAAACGAATAGGACAGATATATGCGTGTGTGTGGAGGCTCCGAACACTGACGCAAGGTGCAGTATATATGCGACACGTGTCTACCTGCACAAGTGGTGCATATACTACTTCTGCACTTTAAAACGTACTTTTAATATCTCTGAGTGCGTCGTTTCTTCTTCCGCTCGCCCTGTCCTTCTCAACGTACGACTCTACACGGTCATTGTCACTACAACTACTACTACCGCTGCTGCAACAAGCTCCCGCAGAGGCTCCCGTCTGCTTTCTACCCCTTAAAACTTCTTTTTTGTCTTCGTCGCTGGCCCAGCCGTTTCTGCTGCTTTTATCGTATTCCACTGCAAACAGAGCATCCTCTCGTTGTTGCGTCTTTCTCATTTTGTAAGTATCTGCTGCAGCCCTCCTGCAGCCCTTCAGCCATGTATCTGAAGACTGTTGCCCTGGTTCTTCAGCATCTACAGTAGGAACAGCTGCCTCCGAAATAGTAGTAGTAGCAGCAGCAGCACGCGTCTTCCCCTGGTGTTGTTGCAGCAGGCGTAAGAGCCGTTGCTCTCTTGCCTCAGGGCTCTCTCGCCACGTGCGCTGGCGTCCCTGCTGTTGCGGAACTTGCTGCTCGGATTGCTGTGGGAGCTCTTCCGCTCCTTCCTGCTCCTGCTCCTGCATGAAGTGCTGCCACCGCGGGTCTGGCTGCTGCTGCTCCGGTACATGTTGCCGCTGTGGCTGCTGCAGACCCGAGGCTATCTTCTTGCGAAGTGACTGTCGGGACTCTTCTTCAAGCTCCTGCGAACTGCGTTGTCTGCGTGAGCTTTGGTTCAGCAGGCACCTCTGCTGATCTTTTGCGTTCTGCGGCTCGTTCTGCTGTTGCTGTAGGAGGTGCCTTGCCTGTCGCGTTGTTGCTTTGGTTAAACGGACTCTTCTGGCGTCTCGGTAGTCCTCCTCCTCCTCATCCTCCAGGTGTTCTCGCTTATCGCTTACACGAATGTCACCAGAAAGTCTTTCCGACAACAGAGGAGAGACTACTGATCCTTTCCCTGCTGCTGCTTTTACTTCTCGTGATGATGTGGCTGCAGCATCATCCACCGTTGATGCTGAAACCTCTGCTACGGTTTCCACATAAGGAATCGCTGCAGCATGGGATTGTATGGTCGCTGTTGCATCTGTGTTTGCGCAAGCTGATTTTGGTTCTGCAGCTGGTTTTTTTGCTGCTGCTGCTGCTGTTTCAGGCGCCGCTGCTGTTACTGTTGTGGTCTCTGCGACAGATACTGTTGCCTCTGCGATTGCTGCTCTTGCCTCTACGGCTGGGGAAGTTGCTTCGGCAGCCGATGCTGCTGGTGTCGCAGCACGTGTTGTTGCTTCTGAAGCTCGTGTAGCCCATACCTCATGGTTGCTCGTCTGTAAGCTGCTGCTCTGTACTCGCTGAGACGCTGCAACGTATCCGCTGTTGAGATGGAATATCTGTGCTGCTCCATTCGCTCCACCAAGAGCGCTGCTCTCACGATCGCTACTATGATGGCGTCTGTTTCCTTTTTCCCTGTCGTTATGAGGGGTAGCAGTCTCGCTACTTCGGCTGCGGCTACTGGTGCTGTTGGTAAGGTGTCGACTTCCTCGACGTAGACATCTTCGGGTCACAATTTTGTCACTTGTTTTGCCGATTGTCTCTTCCTTGCATGCTGTTGCTTCTTTCACGATCCTATGTCGGCCGCTGCTTACGCCGTCTTTGCAGCTACTGCGTCCTGTGGAGGTTCCGTTGCTACGTCTTCCGCTGCGATGACTACCACTACTGCTGGCCCCGTTGCCGCAGCTGCTCACATTGCACCCCCGTCTGCCGCTTCCACCACCACCACTGCTGCTGCACGCGTTAACATTGAAATTACTACTGCTGTGAAAGAACGCATCCACATGGTCGCCGCGCTCTCTAATATTGCTGAAGCTGCCGTTAATTCGGTGACTCACGTTCTCCCTTCTACCTCTCTTGCCGAAGAGCTTCGTCTCGTTGAATTTTCTGTGTCTTGTGTCTTTCTTCCTTGTCCTTACCTCACCTTTTCTCTCTCTCTCACGTGTATCTGCCGCTCTCTTCTCCCCACGCGTGTCCTCTTCTGTCTCGCTTGAGAAATGCCTGCTGCGGCTAGCGCAGTGATCTTCTCGGGAGTCGCTGCTGATGCTTCCGCCCCTGCATGTGCTACTGCTTTTGCTCCTGTTGCTGCTTCTGTCTTTGTTGCTACTGATGCTTCGGCTGCAGCTGCTACTACTAGTACCCCTACTACTAGTACTAGTACTACTGC
>NW_026700605.1:0-59548 GCF_030435755.1 Ochotona princeps
GCTATCTGAATACGGCTGTGGCGCTGAAGTTGCCTGTGAATGTGGAGTTGGTGGCATGTGAAACCCGCATGTGGAGCATTCGTTTGTGTGGGATGCTCTACCTGGTTCATTTCAGTCCTAGCCATAAAAGGGCACTAAGCATAGAGTGTGAAAACTGAGTTTCCTTGAGAGCTGCTTGGAAGCCTGATGGTGTGTGAAGTTAGTGAGCCAAATGGAGTTGTTCTCCCACAAGAACCACTCGGCTGATCCTTCTTCAATATGCCCTTCACCAACATGCAGTGTTTCCTTGATTGAATTAGCTCTCACACCAATATTTGGGTCTAGAGCCTTTGCATTGAGGGCTATCTGAAAACGGCTGTGGCGCTGAAGTTGCCTGTGAATGTGGAGTTGGTGCCATGTGAAACCGGCATGTGGAGCATTCGTTTGCGTGGGATGCTCTACCAGGTTCATTCCTAGATAATGCACTCAAAGAGCACTAAGCATAGAGTGTGAAAACTGAGTTTCCTTGAGAGCTGCTTGGAAGCCTGATGGTGTGTGAAGTTAGTGAGCCAAATGGAGTTGTTCTCCCACAAGAACCACTCGGCTGATCCTTCTTCAATATGCCCTTCACCAACATGCAGTGTTTCCTTGATTGAATTAGCTCTCACACCAATATTTGTGTCTAGAGCCTTTGCATTGAGGGCTATCTGAAAATGGCTGTGGCGCTGAAGTTGCCTGTGAATGTGGAGTTGGTGGCATGTGAAACCCGCATGTGGAGCATTCGTTTGTGTGGGATGCTCTACCAGGTTCATTCCTAGATAATGCACTCAAAGGGCACTAAGCATAGAGTGTGAAAACTGAGTTTCCTTGAGAGCTGCTTGGAAGCCTGATGGTGTGTGAAGTTAGTGAGCCAAATGGAGTTGTTCTCCCACAAGAACCACTCGGCTGATCCTTCTTCAATATGCCCTTCACCAACATGCAGTGTTTCCTTGATTGAATTAGCTCTCACACCAATATTTGCGTCTAGAACCTTTGCATTGAGGGCTATCTGAAAACGGCTGTGGCGCTGAAGTTGCCTGTGAATGTGGAGTTGGTGGCATGTGAAACCCGCATGTGGAGCATTCGTTTGTGTGGGATGCTGACCAAGCTTCCTTTCACTCCTAGCCATACAAAGGGCACTAAGCATAGAGTGTGAAAACTGAGTTTCCTTGAGAGCTGCTTGGAAGCCTGATGGTGTGAAGTTAGTGAGCCAAATGGAGTTGTTCTCCCACAAGAACCACTCGGCTGATCCTTCTTCAATATGCCCTTCACCAACATGCAGTGTTTCCTTGATTGAATTAGCTCTCACACCAATATTTGGGTCTAGAACCTTTGCATTGAGGGCTATCTGAAAACGGCTGTGGCGCTGAAGTTGCCTGTGAATGTGGAGTTGGTGGCATGTGAAACCCGCATGTGGAGCATTCGTTTGTGTGGGATGCTCTACCAGGTTCATTCCTAGATAATGCACTCAAAGGGCACTAAACATAGAGTGTGAAAACTGAGTTTCCTTGAGAGCTGCTTGGAAGCCTGATGGTGTGTGAAGTTAGTGAGCCAAATGGAATTGTTCTCCCACAAGAACCACTCGGCTGATCCTTCTTCAATATGCCCTTCACCAACATGCAGTGTTTCCTTGATTGAATTAGCTCTCACACCAATATTTGCGTCTAGAGCCTTTGCATTGAGGGCTATCTGAATACGGCTGTGGCGCTGAAGTTGCCTGTGAATGTGGAGTTGGTGGCATGTGAAACCCGCAAGTGGAGCATTCGTTTATGTGGGATGCTGACCAAGCTTCATTTCAATCCTAGCCATACAAAGGGCACTAAGCATAGAGTGTAAAAACTGAGTTTCCTTGAGAGCTGCTTGGAAGCCTGATGGTGTGTGAAGTTAGTGAGCCAAATGGAGTTGTTCTCCCACAAGAACCACTCGGCTGATCCTTCTTCAATATGCCCTTCACCAACATGCAGTGTTTCCTTGATTGAATTAGCTCTCACACCAATATTTGCGTCTAGAGCCTTTGCATTGAGGGCTATCTGAAAACGGCTGTGGCGCTGAAGTTGCCTGTGAATGTGGAGTTGGTGGCATGTGAAACCCGCATGTGGAGCATTCGTTTGTGTGGGATGCTCTACCAGGTTCATTCCTAGATAATGCACTCAAAGGGCACTAAACATAGAGTGTGAAAACTGAGTTTCCTTGAGAGCTGCTTGGAAGCCTGATGGTGTGTGAAGTTAGTGAGCCAAATGGAGTTGTTCTCCCACAAGAACCACTCTGCTGATCCTTCTTCAATATGCCCTTCACCAACATGCAGTGTTTCCTTGATTGAATTAGCTCTCACACCAATATTTGCATCTAGAACCTTTGCATTGAGGGCTATCTGAAAACGGCTGTGGCGCTGAAGTTGCCTGTGAATGTGGAGTTGGTGGCATGTGAAACCCGCATGTGGAGCATTCGTTTGTGTGGGATGCTGACCAAGCTTCATTTCAGTCCTAGGCACACAAAGAGCACTAAGCATAGAGTGTGAAAACTGAGTTTCCTTGAGAGCTGCTTGGAAGCCTGATGGTGTGTGAAGTTAGTGAGCCAAATGGAGTTGTTCTCCCACAAGAACCACTCGGCTGATCCTTCTTCAATATGCCCTTCACCAACATGCAGTGTTTCCTTGATTGAATTAGCTCTCACACCAATACTTGCGTCTAGAGCCTTTGCATTGAGGGCTATCTGAAAACGGCTGTGGCGCTGAAGTTGCCTGTGAATGTGGAGTTGGTGGCATGTGAAACCCGCATGTGGAGCATTCGTTTGTGTGGGATGCTCTACCAGGTTCATTCCTAGATAATGAACTCAAAGGGCACTAAGCATAGAGTGTGAAAACTGAGTTTCCTTGAGAGCTGCTTGGAAGCCTGATGGTGTGTGAAGTTAGTGAGCCAAATGAAGTTGTTTTCCCACAAGAACCACTCGACTGATCCTTCTTCAATATGCCCTTCACCAACATGCAGTGTTTCCTTGATTGAATTAGCTCTCACACCAATATTTGCATCTAGAGCCTTTGCCTTGAGGGCTATCTGAAAACGGCTGTGGCGCTGAAGTTGCCTGTGAATGTGGAGTTGGTGGCATGTGAAACCCGCATGTGGAGCATTCGTTTGTGTGGGAGGCTCTACCAGGTTCATTCCTAGACAATGCATTCAATGGGCACTAAACATAGAGTGTGAAAACTGAGTTTCCTTGAGAGCTGCTTGGAAGCCTGATGGTGTGTGAAGTTAGTGAGCCAAATGGAGTTGTTCTCCCACAAGAACCACTCGGCTGATCCTTCTTCAATATGCCCTTCAACAACATGCAGTGTTTCCTTGATTGAATTAGCTCTCACACCAATATTTGCGTCTAGAGCCTTTGCATTGAGGGCTATCTGAAAACGGCTGTGGCGCTGAAGTTGCCTGTGAATGTGGAGTTGGTGGCATGTGAAACCCGCACGTGGAGCATTCGTTTGTGTGGGATGCTGACCAAGCTTCCTTTCAATCCTAGCCATACAAAGGGCACTAAGCATAGAGTGTGAAAACTGAGTTTCCTTGAGAGCTGCTTGGAAGCCTGATGGTGTGTGAAGTTAGTGAGCCAAATGGAGTTGTTCTCCCACAAGAACCACTCGGCTGATCCTTCTTCAATATGCCCTTCACCAACATGCAGTGTTTCCTTGATTGAATTAGCTCTCACACCAACATTTGCGTCTAGAGCCTTTGCATTGAGGGCTATCTGAAAACGGCTGTGGCGCTGAAGTTGCCTGTGAATGTGGAGTTGGTGGCATGTGAAACCCGCATGTGGAGCATTCGTTTGTGTGGATGCTCTACCAGGTTCATTTCTAGATAATGCACTCAAAGGGCACTAAACATAGAGTGTGAAAACTGAGTTTCCTTGAGAGCTGCTTGGAAGCCTGATGGTGTGTGAAGTTAGTGAGCCAAATGGAATTGATCTCCCACAAGAACCACTCGGCTGATCCTTCTTCAATATGCCCTTCACCAACATGCAGTGTTTCCTTGATTGAATTAGCTCTCACACCAATATTTGCGTCTAGAGCCTTTGCATTGAGGGCTATCTGAATACGGCTGTGGCGCTGAAGTTGCCTGTGAATGTGGAGTTGGTGGCATGTGAAACCCGCAAGTGGAGCATTCGTTTATGTGGGATGCTGACCAAGCTTCATTTCAGTCCTAGGCACTCAAAGGGCACTAAGCATAGAGTGTGAAAACTGAGTTTCCTTGAGAGCTGCTTGGAAGCCTGATGGTGTGTGAAGTTAGTGAGCCAAATGGAGTTGTTCTCCCACAAGAACCACTCGGCTGATCCTTCTTCAATATGCCCTTCACCAACATGCAGTGTTTCCTTGATTGAATTAGCTCTCACACCAATATTTGCGTCTAGAGCCTTTGCATTGAGGGCTATCTGAAAACGGCTGTGGCGCTGAAGTTGCCTGTGAATGTGGAGTTGGTGGCATGTGAAACCCGCATGTGGAGCATTCGTTTGTGTGGGATGCTCTACCAGGTTCATTCCTAGACAATGCACTCAGAGGGCACTAAACATAGAGTGTGAAAACTGAGTTTCCTTGAGAGCTGCTTGGAAGCCTGATGGTGTGTGAAGTTAGTGAGCCAAATGGAGTTGTTCTCCCACAAGAACCACTCGGCTGATCCTTCTTCAATATGCCCTTCACCAACATGCAGTGTTTCCTTGATTGAATTAGCTCTCATACCAATATTTGCATCTAGAACCTTTGCATTGAGGGCTATCTGAAAACGGCTGTGGCGCTGAGGTTGCCTGTGAATGTGGAGTTGGTGGCATGTGAAACCCGCATGTGGAGCATTCGTTTGTGTGGGATGCTGACCAAGCTTCATTTCAGTCCTAGGCACACAAAGAGCACTAAGCATAGAGTGTGAAAACTGAGTTTCCTTGAGAGTTGCTTGGAAGCCTGATGGTGTGTGAAGTTAGTGAGCCAAATGGAGTTGTTCTCCCACAAGAACCACTCGGCTGATCCTTCTTCAATATGCCCTTCACCAACATGCAGTGTTTCCTTGATTGAATTAGCTCTCACACCAATATTTGCGTCTAGAGCCTTTGCATTGAGGGCTATCTGAAAACGGCTGTGGCGCTGAAGTTGCCTGTGAATGTGGAGTTGGTGGCATGTGAAACCCGCATGTGGAGCATTCGTTTGTGTGGGATGCTCTACCAGGTTCATTCCTAGATAATGAACTCAAAGGGCACTAAGCATAGAGTGTGAAAACTGAGTTTCCTTGAGAGCTGCTTGGAAGCCTGATGGTGTGTGAAGTTAGTGAGCCAAATGAAGTTGTTTTCCCACAAGAACCACTCGACTGATCCTTCTTCAATATGCCCTTCACCAACATGCAGTGTTTCCTTGATTGAATTAGCTCTCACACCAATATTTGCATCTAGAGCCTTTGCCTTGAGGGCTATCTGAAAACGGCTGTGGCGCTGAAGTTGCCTGTGAATGTGGAGTTGGTGGCATGTGAAACCCGCATGTGGAGCATTCGTTTATGTGGGAGGCTCTACCAGGTTCATTCCTAGAAAATGCATTCAATGGGCACTAAACATAGAGTGTGAAAACTGAGTTTCCTTGAGAGCTGCTTGGAAGCCTGATGGTGTGTGAAGTTAGTGAGCCAAATGGAGTTGTTCTCCCACAAGAACCACTCGGCTGATCCTTCTTCAATATGCTCTTCACCAACATGCAGTGTTTCCTTGATTGAATTAGCTCTCACACCAATATTGGCATCTAGAGCCTTTGCATTGAGGGCTATCTGAATACGGCTGTGGCGCTGAAGTTGCCTGTGAATGTGGAGTTGGTGGCATGTGAAACCCGCAAGTGGAGCATTCGTTTATGTGGGATGCTGACCAAGCTTCATTTCAGTCCTTGGCACTCAAAGGGCACTAAGCATAGAGTGTAAAAACTGAGTTTCCTTGAGAGCTGCTTGGAAGCCTGATGGTGTGTGAAGTTACTGAGAAAAATGGAGTTGTTCTCCCACAAGAACCACTCGGCTGATCCTTCTTCAATATGCCCTTCACCAACATGCAGTGTTTCCTTGATTGAATTAGCTCTCACACCAATATTTGCGTCTAGAGCCTTTGCATTGAGGGCTATCTGAAAACGGCTGTGGCGCTGAAGTTGCCTGTGAATGTGGAGTTGGTGGCATGTGAAACCCGCATGTGGAGCATTCGTTTGTGTGGGATGCTCTACCAGGTTCATTCCTAGATAATGCACTCAAAGAGCACTAAGCATAGAGTGTGAAAACTGAGTTTCCTTGAGAGCTGCTTGGAAGCCTGATGGTGTGTGAAGTTAGTGAGCCAAATGGAGTTGTTCTCCCACAAGAACCACTCGGCTGATCCTTCTTCAATATGCCCTTCACCAACATGCAGTGTTTCCTTGATTGAATTAGCTCTCACACCAATATTTGCGTCTAGAGCCTTTGCATTGAGGGCTATCTGAAAACGGCTGTGGCGCTGAAGTTGCCTGTGAATGTGGAGTTGGTGGCATGTGAAACCCGCATGTGGAGCATTCGTTCGTGTGGGATGCTGACCAAGCTTCATTTCAGTCCTAGGCACACAAAGAGCACTAAGCATAGAGTGTGAAAACTGAGTTTCCTTGAGAGCTGCTTGGAAGCCTGATGGTGTGTGAAGTTAGTGAGCCAAATGGAGTTGTTCTCCCACAAGAACCACTTGGCTGATCCTTCTTCAATATGCCCTTCACCAACATGCGGTGTTTCCTTGATTGAATTAGCTCTCACACCAATACTTGCGTCTAGAGCCTTTGCTTTGAGGGCTATCTGAAAACGGCTGTGGCGCTGAAGTTGCCTGTGAATGTGGAGTTGGTGGCATGTGAAACCCGCATGTGGAGCATTCGTTTGTGTGGGATGCTCTACCAGGTTCATTCCTAGATAATGCACTCAAAGGGCACTAAACATAGAGTGTGAAAACTGAGTTTCCTTGAGAGCTGCTTGGAAGCCTGATGGTGTGTGAAGTTAGTGAGCCAAATGGAGTTGTTCTCCCACAAGAACCACTCGGCTGATCCTTCTTCAATATGCCCTTCACCAACATGCAGTGTTTCCTTGATTGAATTAGCTCTCACACCAATATTTGCATCTAGAGCCTTTGCATTGAGGGCTATCTGAAAACGGCTGTGGCGCTGAAGTTGCCTGTGAATGTGGAGTTGGTGGCATGTGAAACCCGCATGTGGAGCATTCGTTTGTGTGGGATGCTCTACCAGGTTCATTTCAGTCCTAGCCATACAAAGGGCACTAAGCATAGAGTGTGAAAACTGAGTTTCCTTGAGAGCTGCTTGGAAGCCTGATGGTGTGTGAAGTTAGTGAGCCAAATGGAGTTGTTCTCTCACAAGAACCACTCGGCTGATCCTTCTTCAATATGCCCTTCACCAACATGCAGTGTTTCCTTGATTGAATTAGCTCTCACACCAATATTTGCGTCTAGAGCCTTTGCATTGAGGGCTATCTGAAAACGGCTGTGGCGCTGAAGTTGCCTGTGAATGTGGAGTTGGTGGCATGTGAAACCCGCATGTGGAGCATTCGTTCATGTGGAATGCTGACCAAGCTTCATTTCCGTCCTAGGCACACAAAGGGCACTAAGCATAGAGTGTGAAAACTGAGTTTCCTTGAGAGCTGCTTGGAAGCCTGATGGTGTGTGAAGTTAGTGAGCCAAATGGAGTTGTTCTCCCACAAGAACCACTCGGCTGATCCTTCTTCAATATGCCCTTCACCAACATGCAGTGTTTCCTTGATTGAATTAGCTCTCACACCAACATTTGCGTCTAGAGCCTTTGCATTGAGGGCTATCTGAAAACGGCTGTGGCGCTGAAGTTGCCTGTGAATGTGGAGTTGGTGGCATGTGAAACCCGCATGTGGAGCATTCGTTTGTGTGGGATGCTCTACCAGGTTCATTCCTAGATAATGCACTCAAAGGGCACTAAGCATAGAGTGTGAAAACTGAGTTTCCTTGAGAGCTGCTTGGAAGCCTGATGGTGTGTGAAGTTAGTGAGCCAAATGGAGTTGTTCTCCCACAAGAACCACTCGGCTGATCCTTCTTCAATATGCCCTTCACCAACATGCAGTGTTTCCTTGATTGAATTAGCTCTCACACCAATATTTGCGTCTAGAGCCTTTGCATTGAGGGCTATCTGAAAACGGCTGTGGCGCTGAAGTTGCCTGTGAATGTGGAGTTGGTGGCATGTGAAACCCGCATGTGGAGCATTCGTTTGTGTGGGATGCTCTACCAGGTTCATTCCTAGATAATGCATTCAATGGGCACTAAACATAGAGTGTGAAAACTGAGTTTCCTTGAGAGCTGCTTGGAAGCCTGATGGTGTGTGAAGTTAGTGAGCCAAATGGAGTTGTTCTCCCACAAGAACCACTCGGCTGATCCTTCTTCAATATGCCCTTCACCAACATGCAGTGTTTCCTTGATTGAATTAGCTCTCACACCAATACTTGCGTCTAGAGCCTTTGCATTGAGGGCTATCTGAAAACGGCTGTGGCGCTGAAGTTGCCTGTGAATGTGGAGTTGGTGGCATGTGAAACCCGCATGTGGAGCATTCGTTTGTGTGGGATGCTCTACCAGGTTCATTCCTAGATAATGAACTCAAAGGGCACTAAGCATAGAGTGTGAAAACTGAGTTTCCTTGAGAGCTGCTTGGAAGCCTGATGGTGTGTGAAGTTAGTGAGCCAAATGAAGTTGTTTTCCCACAAGAACCACTCGACTGATCCTTCTTCAATATGCCCTTCACCAACATGCAGTGTTTCCTTGATTGAATTAGCTCTCACACCAATATTTGCATCTAGAGCCTTTGCCTTGAGGGCTATCTGAAAACGGCTGTGGCGCTGAAGTTGCCTGTGAATGTGGAGTTGGTGGCATGTGAAACCCGCATGTGGAGCATTCGTTTGTGTGGGAGGCTCTACCAGGTTCATTCCTAGACAATGCATTCAATGGGCACTAAACATAGAGTGTGAAAACTGAGTTTCCTTGAGAGCTGCTTGGAAGCCTGATGGTGTGTGAAGTTAGTGAGCCAAATGGAGTAGTTCTCCCACAAGAACCACTCTGCTGATCCTTCTTCAATATGCCCTTCACCAACATGCAGTGTTTCCTTGATTGAATTAGCTCTCACACCAATATTGGCGTCTAGAGCCTTTGCATTGAGGGCTATCTGAATACGGCTGTGGCGCTGAAGTTGCCTGTGAATGTGGAGTTGGTGGCATGTGAAACCCGCATGTGGAGCATTCGTTTGCGTGGGATGCTGACCAAGCTTCATTTCAGTCCTTGGCACTCAAAGGGCACTAAGCATAGAGTGTGAAAACTGAGTTTCCTTGAGAGCTGCTTGGAAGCCTGATGGTGTGTGAAGTTAGTGAGCCAAATGGAGTTGTTCTCCCACAAGAACCACTCGGCTGATCCTTCTTCAATATGCCCTTCACCAACATGCAGTGTTTCCTTGATTGAATTAGCTCTCACACCAATATTTGGGTCTAGAGCCTTTGCATTGAGGGCTATCTGAAAACGGCTGTGGCGCTGAAGTTGCCTGTGAATGTGGAGTTGGTGGCATGTGAAACCCGCATGTGGAGCATTCGTTTGTGTGGGATGCTCTACCAGGTTCATTCCTAGATAATGCACTCAAAGGGCACTAAACATAGAGTGTGAAAACTGAGTTTCCTTGAGAGCTGCTTGGAAGCCTGATGGTGTGTGAAGTTAGTGAGCCAAATGGAATTGATCTCCCACAAGAACCACTCGGCTGATCCTTCTTCAATATGCCCTTCACCAACATGCAGTGTTTCCTTGATTGAATTAGCTCTCACACCAATATTTGCGTCTAGAGCCTTTGCATTGAGGGCTATCTGAATACGGCTGTGGCGCTGAAGTTGCCTGTGAATGTGGAGTTGGTGGCATGTGAAACCCGCAAGTGGAGCATTCGTTTATGTGGGATGCTGACCAAGCTTCATTTCAGTCCTAGGCACTCAAAGGGCACTAAGCATAGAGTGTGAAAACTGAGTTTCCTTGAGAGCTGCTTGGAAGCCTGATGGTGTGTGAAGTTAGTGAGCCAAATGGAGTTGTTCTCCCACAAGAACCACTCGGCTGATCCTTCTTCAATATGCCCTTCACCAACATGCAGTGTTTCCTTGATTGAATTAGCTCTCACACCAATATTTGCGTCTAGAGCCTTTGCATTGAGGGCTATCTGAAAACGGCTGTGGCGCTGAAGTTGCCTGTGAATGTGGAGTTGGTGGCATGTGAAACCCGCATGTGGAGCATTCGTTTGTGTGGGATGCTCTACCAGGTTCATTCCTAGACAATGCACTCAAAGGGCACTAAACATAGAGTGTGAAAACTGAGTTTCCTTGAGAGCTGCTTGGAAGCCTGATGGTGTGTGAAGTTAGTGAGCCAAATGGAGTTGTTCTCCCACAAGAACCACTCGGCTGATCCTTCTTCAATATGCCCTTCACCAACATGCAGTGTTTCCTTGATTGAATTAGCTCTCATACCAATATTTGCATCTAGAACCTTTGCATTGAGGGCTATCTGAAAACGGCTGTGGCGCTGAGGTTGCCTGTGAATGTGGAGTTGGTGGCATGTGAAACCCGCATGTGGAGCATTCGTTTGTGTGGGATGCTGACCAAGCTTCATTTCAGTCCTAGGCACACAAAGAGCACTAAGCATAGAGTGTGAAAACTGAGTTTCCTTGAGAGTTGCTTGGAAGCCTGATGGTGTGTGAAGTTAGTGAGCCAAATGGAATTGTTCTCCCACAAGAACCACTCGGCTGATCCTTCTTCAATATGCCCTTCACCAACATGCAGTGTTTCCTTGATTGAATTAGCTCTCACACCAATATTTGCGTCTAGAGCCTTTGCATTGAGGGCTATCTGAATACGGCTGTGGCGCTGAAGTTGCCTGTGAATGTGGAGTTGGTGGCATGTGAAACCCGCATGTGGAGCATTCGTTTGTGTGGGATGCTCTACCTGGTTCATTTCAGTCCTAGCCATACAAAGGGCACTAAGCATAGAGTGTGAAAACTGAGTTTCCTTGAGAGCTGCTTGGAAGCCTGATGGTGTGTGAAGTTAGTGAGCCAAATGGAGTTGTTCTCCCACAAGAACCACTCGGCTGATCCTTCTTCAATATGCCCTTCACCAACATGCAGTGTTTCCTTGATTGAATTAGCTCTCACACCAATATTTGTGTCTAGAGCCTTTGCATTGAGGGCTATCTGAAAATGGCTGTGGCGCTGAAGTTGCCTGTGAATGTGGAGTTGGTGGCATGTGAAACCCGCATGTGGAGCATTCGTTTGTGTGGGATGCTCTACCAGGTTCATTCCTAGATAATGCACTCAAAGGGCACTAAGCATAGAGTGTGAAAACTGAGTTTCCTTGAGAGCTGCTTGGAAGCCTGATGGTGTGTGAAGTTAGTGAGCCAAATGGAGTTGTTCTCCCACAAGAACCACTCGGCTGATCCTTCTTCAATATGCCCTTCACCAACATGCAGTGTTTCCTTGATTGAATTAGCTCTCACACCAATATTTGCGTCTAGAACCTTTGCATTGAGGGCTATCTGAAAACGGCTGTGGCGCTGAAGTTGCCTGTGAATGTGGAGTTGGTGGCATGTGAAACCCGCATGTGGAGCATTCGTTTGTGTGGGATGCTGACCAAGCTTCCTTTCAATCCTAGCCATACAAAGGGCACTAAGCATAGAGTGTGAAAACTGAGTTTCCTTGAGAGCTGCTTGGAAGCCTGATGGTGTGTGAAGTTAGTGAGCCAAATGGAGTTGTTCTCCCACAAGAACCACTCGGCTGATCCTTCTTCAATATGCCCTTCACCAACATGCAGTGTTTCCTTGATTGAATTAGCTCTCACACCAATATTTGGGTCTAGAACCTTTGCATTGAGGGCTATCTGAAAACGGCTGTGGCGCTGAAGTTGCCTGTGAATGTGGAGTTGGTGGCATGTGAAACCCGCATGTGGAGCATTCGTTTGTGTGGGATGCTCTACCAGGTTCATTCCTAGATAATGCACTCAAAGGGCACTAAACATAGAGTGTGAAAACTGAGTTTCCTTGAGAGCTGCTTGGAAGCCTGATGGTGTGTGAAGTTAGTGAGCCAAATGGAATTGTTCTCCCACAAGAACCACTCGGCTGATCCTTCTTCAATATGCCCTTCACCAACATGCAGTGTTTCCTTGATTGAATTAGCTCTCACACCAATATTTGCGTCTAGAGCCTTTGCATTGAGGGCTATCTGAATACGGCTGTGGCGCTGAAGTTGCCTGTGAATGTGGAGTTGGTGGCATGTGAAACCCGCAAGTGGAGCATTCGTTTATGTGGGATGCTGACCAAGCTTCATTTCAATCCTAGCCATACAAAGGGCACTAAGCATAGAGTGTAAAAACTGAGTTTCCTTGAGAGCTGCTTGGAAGCCTGATGGTGTGTGAAGTTAGTGAGCCAAATGGAGTTGTTCTCCCACAAGAACCACTCGGCTGATCCTTCTTCAATATGCCCTTCACCAACATGCAGTGTTTCCTTGATTGAATTAGCTCTCACACCAATATTTGCATCTAGAGCCTTTGCCTTGAGGGCTATCTGAAAACGGCTGTGGCGCTGAAGTTGCCTGTGAATGTGGAGTTGGTGGCATGTGAAACCCGCATGTGGAGCATTCGTTTGTGTGGGAGGCTCTACCAGGTTCATTCCTAGAAAATGCATTCAATGGGCACTAAGCATAGAGTGTGAAAACTGAGTTTCCTTGAGAGCTGCTTGGAAGCCTGATGGTGTGTGAAGTTAGTGAGCCAAATGGAGTAGTTCTCCCACAAGAACCACTCGGCTGATCCTTCTTCAATATGCCCTTCACCAACATGCAGTGTTTCCTTGATTGAATTAGCTCTCACACCAATATTGGCGTCTAGAGCCTTTGCATTGAGGGCTATCTGAATACGGCTGTGGCGCTGAAGTTGCCTGTGAATGTGGAGTTGGTGGCATGTGAAACCCGCATGTGGAGCATTCGTTTGCGTGGGATGCTGACCAAGCTTCATTTCAGTCCTAGGCACACAAAGAGCACTAAGCATAGAGTGTGAAAACTGAGTTTCCTTGAGAGCTGCTTGGAAGCCTGATGGTGTGTGAAGTTAGTGAGCCAAATGGAGTTGTTCTCCCACAAGAACCACTCGGCTGATCCTTCTTCAATATGCCCTTCACCAACATGCAGTGTTTCCTTGATTGAATTAGCTCTCACACCAATATTTGTGTCTAGAGCCTTTGCATTGAGGGCTATCTGAAAACGGCTGTGGCGCTGAAGTTGCCTGTGAATGTGGAGTTGGTGGCATGTGAAACCCGCATGTGGAGCATTCGTTTGTGTGGGATGCTCTACCAGGTTCATTCCTAGATAATGCACTCAAAGGGCACTAAGCATAGAGTGTGAAAACTGAGTTTCCTTGAGAGCTGCTTGGAAGCCTGATGGTGTGTGAAGTTAGTGAGCCAAATGGAGTTGTTCTCCCACAAGAACCACTCGGCTGATCCTTCTTCAATATGCCCTTCACCAACATGCAGTGTTTCCTTGATTGAATTAGCTCTCACACCAATATTTGCGTCTAGAGCCTTTGCATTGAGGGCTATCTGAAAACGGCTGTGGCGCTGAAGTTGCCTGTGAATGTGGAGTTGGTGGCATGTGAAACCCGCACGTGGAGCATTCGTTTGTGTGGGATGCTGACCAAGCTTCCTTTCAATCCTAGCCATACAAAGGGCACTAAGCATAGAGTGTGAAAACTGAGTTTCCTTGAGAGCTGCTTGGAATCCTGATGGTGTGTGAAGTTAGTGAGCCAAATGGAGTTGTTCTCCCACAAGAACCACTCGGCTGATCCTTCTTCAATATGCCCTTCACCAACATGCAGTGTTTCCTTGATTGAATTAGCTCTCACACCAATATTTGGGTCTAGAGCCTTTGCATTGAGGGCTATCTGAATACGGCTGTGGCGCTGAAGTTGCCTGTGAATGTGGAGTTGGTGGCATGTGAAACCCGCAAGTGGAGCATTCGTTTATGTGGGATGCTGACCAAGCTTCATTTCAGTCCTAGGCACTCAAAGGGCACTAAGCATAGAGTGTGAAAACTGAGTTTCCTTGAGAGCTGCTTGGAAGCCTGATGGTGTGTGAAGTTAGTGAGCCAAATGGAGTTGTTCTCCCACAAGAACCACTCGGCTGATCCTTCTTCAATATGCCCTTCACCAACATGCAGTGTTTCCTTGATTGAATTAGCTCTCACACCAATATTTGCGTCTAGAGCCTTTGCATTGAGGGCTATCTGAAAACGGCTGTGGCGCTGAAGTTGCCTGTGAATGTGGAGTTGGTGGCATGTGAAACCCGCATGTGGAGCATTCGTTTGTGTGGGATGCTCTACCAGGTTCATTCCTAGACAATGCACTCAGAGGGCACTAAACATAGAGTGTGAAAACTGAGTTTCCTTGAGAGCTGCTTGGAAGCCTGATGGTGTGTGAAGTTAGTGAGCCAAATGGAGTTGTTCTCCCACAAGAACCACTCGGCTGATCCTTCTTCAATATGCCCTTCACCAACATGCAGTGTTTCCTTGATTGAATTAGCTCTCATACCAATATTTGCATCTAGAACCTTTGCATTGAGGGCTATCTGAAAACGGCTGTGGCGCTGAGGTTGCCTGTGAATGTGGAGTTGGTGGCATGTGAAACCCGCATGTGGAGCATTCGTTTGTGTGGGATGCTGACCAAGCTTCATTTCAGTCCTAGGCACACAAAGAGCACTAAGCATAGAGTGTGAAAACTGAGTTTCCTTGAGAGTTGCTTGGAAGCCTGATGGTGTGTGAAGTTAGTGAGCCAAATGGAGTTGTTCTCCCACAAGAACCACTCGGCTGATCCTTCTTCAATATGCCCTTCACCAACATGCAGTGTTTCCTTGATTGAATTAGCTCTCACACCAATATTTGCGTCTAGAGCCTTTGCATTGAGGGCTATCTGAAAACGGCTGTGGCGCTGAAGTTGCCTGTGAATGTGGAGTTGGTGGCATGTGAAACCCGCATGTGGAGCATTCGTTTGTGTGGGATGCTCTACCAGGTTCATTCCTAGATAATGAACTCAAAGGGCACTAAGCATAGAGTGTGAAAACTGAGTTTCCTTGAGAGCTGCTTGGAAGCCTGATGGTGTGTGAAGTTAGTGAGCCAAATGAAGTTGTTTTCCCACAAGAACCACTCGACTGATCCTTCTTCAATATGCCCTTCACCAACATGCAGTGTTTCCTTGATTGAATTAGCTCTCACACCAATATTTGCATCTAGAGCCTTTGCCTTGAGGGCTATCTGAAAACGGCTGTGGCGCTGAAGTTGCCTGTGAATGTGGAGTTGGTGGCATGTGAAACCCGCATGTGGAGCATTCGTTTATGTGGGAGGCTCTACCAGGTTCATTCCTAGAAAATGCATTCAATGGGCACTAAGCATAGAGTGTGAAAACTGAGTTTCCTTGAGAGCTGCTTGGAAGCCTGATGGTGTGTGAAGTTAGTGAGCCAAATGGAGTTGTTCTCCCACAAGAACCACTCGGCTGATCCTTCTTCAATATGCCCTTCACCAACATGCAGTGTTTCCTTGATTGAATTAGCTCTCACACCAATATTGGCGTCTAGAGCCTTTGCATTGAGGGCTATCTGAATACGGCTGTGGCGCTGAAGTTGCCTGTGAATGTGGAGTTGGTGGCATGTGAAACCCGCAAGTGGAGCATTCGTTTATGTGGGATGCTGACCAAGCTTCATTTCAGTCCTTGGCACTCAAAGGGCACTAAGCATAGAGTGTAAAAACTGAGTTTCCTTGAGAGCTGCTTGGAAGCCTGATGGTGTGTGAAGTTACTGAGAAAAATGGAGTTGTTCTCCCACAAGAACCACTCGGCTGATCCTTCTTCAATATGCCCTTCACCAACATGCAGTGTTTCCTTGATTGAATTAGCTCTCACACCAATATTTGTGTCTAGAGCCTTTGCATTGAGGGCCATCTGAAAATGGCTGTGGCGCTGAAGTTGCCTGTGAATGTGGAGTTGGTGGCATGTGAAACCCGCATGTGGAGCATTCGTTTGTGTGGGATGCTCTACCAGGTTCATTCCTAGATAATGCACTCAAAGGGCACTAAGCATAGAGTGTGAAAACTGAGTTTCCTTGAGAGCTGCTTGGAAGCCTGATGGTGTGTGAAGTTAGTGAGCCAAATGGAGTTGTTCTCCCACAAGAACCACTCGGCTGATCCTTCTTCAATATGCCCTTCACCAACATGCAGTGTTTCCTTGATTGAATTAGCTCTCACACCAATATTTGCGTCTAGAACCTTTGCATTGAGGGCTATCTGAAAACGGCTGTGGCGCTGAAGTTGCCTGTGAATGTGGAGTTGGTGGCATGTGAAACCCGCATGTGGAGCATTCGTTTGTGTGGGATGCTGACCAAGCTTCCTTTCAATCCTAGCCATACAAAGGGCACTAAGCATAGAGTGTGAAAACTGAGTTTCCTTGAGAGCTGCTTGGAAGCCTGATGGTGTGTGAAGTTAGTGAGCCAAATGGAGTTGTTCTCCCACAAGAACCACTCGGCTGATCCTTCTTCAATATGCCCTTCACCAACATGCAGTGTTTCCTTGATTGAATTAGCTCTCACACCAATATTTGGGTCTAGAACCTTTGCATTGAGGGCTATCTGAAAACGGCTGTGGCGCTGAAGTTGCCTGTGAATGTGGAGTTGTTGGCATGTGAAACCCGCATGTGGAGCATTCGTTTGTGTGGGATGCTCTACCAGGTTCATTCCTAGATAATGCACTCAAAGGGCACTAAACATAGAGTGTGAAAACTGAGTTTCCTTGAGAGCTGCTTGGAAGCCTGATGGTGTGTGAAGTTAGTGAGCCAAATGGAATTGTTCTCCCACAAGAACCACTCGGCTGATCCTTCTTCAATATGCCCTTCACCAACATGCAGTGTTTCCTTGATTGAATTAGCTCTCACACCAATATTTGCGTCTAGAGCCTTTGCATTGAGGGCTATCTGAATACGGCTGTGGCGCTGAAGTTGCCTGTGAATGTGGAGTTGGTGGCATGTGAAACCCGCATGTGGAGCATTCGTTTGTGTGGGATGCTCTACCAGGTTCATTTCAGTCCTAGCCATACAAAGGGCACTAAGCATAGAGTGTAAAAACTGAGTTTCCTTGAGAGCTGCTTGGAAGCCTGATGGTGTGTGAAGTTAGTGAGCCAAATGGAGTTGTTCTCCCACAAGAACCACTCGGCTGATCCTTCTTCAATATGCCCTTCACCAACATGCAGTGTTTCCTTGATTGAATTAGCTCTCACACCAATATTTGCAGTCTAGAGCCTTTGCATTGAGGGCTATCTGAAAACGGCTGTGGCGCTGAAGTTGCCTGTGAATGTGGAGTTGGTGGCATGTGAAACCCGCATGTGGAGCATTCGTTTGTGTGGGATGCTCTACCAGGTTCATTCCTAGATAATGCACTCAAAGGGCACTAAACATAGAGTGTGAAAACTGAGTTTCCTTGAGAGCTGCTTGGAAGCCTGATGGTGTGTGAAGTTAGTGAGCCAAATGGAGTTGTTCTCCCACAAGAACCACTCGGCTGATCCTTCTTCAATATGCCCTTCACCAACATGCAGTGTTTCCTTGATTGAATTAGCTCTCACACCAATATTTGCATCTAGAACCTTTGCATTGAGGGCTATCTGAAAACGGCTGTGGCGCTGAGGTTGCCTGTGAATGTGGAGTTGGTGGCATGTGAAACCCGCATGTGGAGCATTCGTTTGTGTGGGATGCTGACCAAGCTTCATTTCAGTCCTAGGCACACAAAGAGCACTAAGCATAGAGTGTGAAAACTGAGTTTCCTTGAGAGTTGCTTGGAAGCCTGATGGTGTGTGAAGTTAGTGAGCCAAATGGAGTTGTTCTCCCACAAGAACCACTCGGCTGATCCTTCTTCAATATGCCCTTCACCAACATGCAGTGTTTCCTTGATTGAATTAGCTCTCACACCAATATTTGCGTCTAGAGCCTTTGCATTGAGGGCTATCTGAAAACGGCTGTGGCGCTGAAGTTGCCTGTGAATGTGGAGTTGGTGGCATGTGAAACCCGCATGTGGAGCATTCGTTTGTGTGGGATGCTCTACCAGGTTCATTCCTAGATAATGCACTCAAAGGGCACTAAGCATAGAGTGTGAAAACTGAGTTTCCTTGAGAGCTGCTTGGAAGCCTGATGGTGTGTGAAGTTAGTGAGCCAAATGGAATTGTTCTCCCACAAGAACCACTCGGCTGATCCTTCTTCAATATGCCCTTCACCAACATGCAGTGTTTCCTTGATTGAATTAGCTCTCACACCAATATTTGCGTCTAGAGCCTTTGCATTGAGGGCTATCTGAATACGGCTGTGGCGCTGAAGTTGCCTGTGAATGTGGAGTTGGTGGCATGTGAAACCCGCATGTGGAGCATTCGTTTGTGTGGGATGCTCTACCTGGTTCATTTCAGTCCTAGCCATACAAAGGGCACTAAGCATAGAGTGTGAAAACTGAGTTTCCTTGAGAGCTGCTTGGAAGCCTGATGGTGTGTGAAGTTAGTGAGCCAAATGGAGTTGTTCTCCCACAAGAACCACTCGGCTGATCCTTCTTCAATATGCCCTTCACCAACATGCAGTGTTTCCTTGATTGAATTAGCTCTCACACCAATATTTGGGTCTAGAGCCTTTGCATTGAGGGCTATCTGAAAACGGCTGTGGCGCTGAAGTTGCCTGTGAATGTGGAGTTGGTGGCATGTGAAACCGGCATGTGGAGCATTCGTTTGCGTGGGATGCTCTACCAGGTTCATTCCTAGATAATGCACTCAAAGAGCACTAAGCATAGAGTGTGAAAACTGAGTTTCCTTGAGAGCTGCTTGGAAGCCTGATGGTGTGTGAAGTTAGTGAGCCAAATGGAGTTGTTCTCCCACAAGAACCACTCGGCTGATCCTTCTTCAATATGCCCTTCACCAACATGCAGTGTTTCCTTGATTGAATTAGCTCTCACACCAATATTTGTGTCTAGAGCCTTTGCATTGAGGGCTATCTGAAAATGGCTGTGGCGCTGAAGTTGCCTGTGAATGTGGAGTTGGTGGCATGTGAAACCCGCATGTGGAGCATTCGTTTGTGTGGGATGCTCTACCAGGTTCATTCCTAGATAATGCACTCAAAGGGCACTAAGCATAGAGTGTGAAAACTGAGTTTCCTTGAGAGCTGCTTGGAAGCCTGATGGTGTGTGAAGTTAGTGAGCCAAATGGAGTTGTTCTCCCACAAGAACCACTCGGCTGATCCTTCTTCAATATGCCCTTCACCAACATGCAGTGTTTCCTTGATTGAATTAGCTCTCACACCAATATTTGCGTCTAGAACCTTTGCATTGAGGGCTATCTGAAAACGGCTGTGGCGCTGAAGTTGCCTGTGAATGTGGAGTTGGTGGCATGTGAAACCCGCATGTGGAGCATTCGTTTGTGTGGGATGCTGACCAAGCTTCCTTTCAATCCTAGCCATACAAAGGGCACTAAGCATAGAGTGTGAAAACTGAGTTTCCTTGAGAGCTGCTTGGAAGCCTGATGGTGTGTGAAGTTAGTGAGCCAAATGGAATTGTTCTCCCACAAGAACCACTCGGCTGATCCTTCTTCAATATGCCCTTCACCAACATGCAGTGTTTCCTTGATTGAATTAGCTCTCACACCAATATTTGCATCTAGAACCTTTGCATTGAGGGCTATCTGAAAACGGCTGTGGCGCTGAAGTTGCCTGTGAATGTGGAGTTGGTGGCATGTGAAACCCGCATGTGGAGCATTCGTTTGTGTGGGATGCTGACCAAGCTTCATTTCAGTCCTAGGCACACAAAGAGCACTAAGCATAGAGTGTGAAAACTGAGTTTCCTTGAGAGCTGCTTGGAAGCCTGATGGTGTGTGAAGTTAGTGAGCCAAATGAAGTTGTTTTCCCACAAGAACCACTCGACTGATCCTTCTTCAATATGCCCTTCACCAACATGCAGTGTTTCCTTGATTGAATTAGCTCTCACACCAATATTTGCATCTAGAGCCTTTGCCTTGAGGGCTATCTGAAAACGGCTGTGGCGCTGAAGTTGCCTGTGAATGTGGAGTTGGTGGCATGTGAAACCCGCATGTGGAGCATTCGTTTGTGTGGGAGGCTCTACCAGGTTCATTCCTAGACAATGCATTCAATGGGCACTAAACATAGAGTGTGAAAACTGAGTTTCCTTGAGAGCTGCTTGGAAGCCTGATGGTGTGTGAAGTTAGTGAGCCAAATGGAGTAGTTCTCCCACAAGAACCACTCTGCTGATCCTTCTTCAATATGCCCTTCACCAACATGCAGTGTTTCCTTGATTGAATTAGCTCTCACACCAATATTGGCGTCTAGAGCCTTTGCATTGAGGGCTATCTGAATACGGCTGTGGCGCTGAAGTTGCCTGTGAATGTGGAGTTGGTGGCATGTGAAACCCGCATGTGGAGCATTCGTTTGCGTGGGATGCTGACCAAGCTTCATTTCAGTCCTAGGCACACAAAGAGCACTAAGCATAGAGTGTGAAAACTGAGTTTCCTTGAGAGCTGCTTGGAAGCCTGATGGTGTGTGAAGTTAGTGAGCCAAATGGAGTTGTTCTCCCACAAGAACCACTCGGCTGATCCTTCTTCAATATGCCCTTCACCAACATGCAGTGTTTCCTTGATTGAATTAGCTCTCACACCAATATTTGTGTCTAGAGCCTTTGCATTGAGGGCTATCTGAAAATGGCTGTGGCGCTGAAGTTGCCTGTGAATGTGGAGTTGGTGGCATGTGAAACCCGCATGTGGAGCATTCGTTTGTGTGGGATGCTCTACCAGGTTCATTCCTAGATAATGCACTCAAAGGGCACTAAGCATAGAGTGTGAAAACTGAGTTTCCTTGAGAGCTGCTTGGAAGCCTGATGGTGTGTGAAGTTAGTGAGCCAAATGGAGTTGTTCTCCCACAAGAACCACTCGGCTGATCCTTCTTCAATATGCCCTTCACCAACATGCAGTGTTTCCTTGATTGAATTAGCTCTCACACCAATATTTGCGTCTAGAGCCTTTGCATTGAGGGCTATCTGAAAACGGCTGTGGCGCTGAAGTTGCCTGTGAATGTGGAGTTGGTGGCATGTGAAACCCGCACGTGGAGCATTCGTTTGTGTGGGATGCTGACCAAGCTTCCTTTCAATCCTAGCCATACAAAGGGCACTAAGCATAGAGTGTGAAAACTGAGTTTCCTTGAGAGCTGCTTGGAAGCCTGATGGTGTGTGAAGTTAGTGAGCCAAATGGAGTTGTTCTCCCACAAGAACCACTCGGCTGATCCTTCTTCAATATGCCCTTCACCAACATGCAGTGTTTCCTTGATTGAATTAGCTCTCACACCAATATTTGGGTCTAGAGCCTTTGCATTGAGGGCTATCTGAAAACGGCTGTGGCGCTGAAGTTGCCTGTGAATGTGGAGTTGGTGGCATGTGAAACCCGCATGTGGAGCATTCGTTTGTGTGGGATGCTCTACCAGGTTCATTCCTAGATAATGCACTCAAAGGGCACTAAACATAGAGTGTGAAAACTGAGTTTCCTTGAGAGCTGCTTGGAAGCCTGATGGTGTGTGAAGTTAGTGAGCCAAATGGAATTGATCTCCCACAAGAACCACTCGGCTGATCCTTCTTCAATATGCCCTTCACCAACATGCAGTGTTTCCTTGATTGAATTAGCTCTCACACCAATATTTGCGTCTAGAGCCTTTGCATTGAGGGCTATCTGAATACGGCTGTGGCGCTGAAGTTGCCTGTGAATGTGGAGTTGGTGGCATGTGAAACCCGCAAGTGGAGCATTCGTTTATGTGGGATGCTGACCAAGCTTCATTTCAGTCCTAGGCACTCAAAGGGCACTAAGCATAGAGTGTGAAAACTGAGTTTCCTTGAGAGCTGCTTGGAAGCCTGATGGTGTGTGAAGTTAGTGAGCCAAATGGAGTTGTTCTCCCACAAGAACCACTCGGCTGATCCTTCTTCAATATGCCCTTCACCAACATGCAGTGTTTCCTTGATTGAATTAGCTCTCACACCAATATTTGCGTCTAGAGCCTTTGCATTGAGGGCTATCTGAAAACGGCTGTGGCACTGAAGTTGCCTGTGAATGTGGAGTTGGTGGCATGTGAAACCCGCATGTGGAGCATTCGTTTGTGTGGGATGCTCTACCAGGTTCATTCCTAGACAATGCACTCAAAGGGCACTAAACATAGAGTGTGAAAACTGAGTTTCCTTGAGAGCTGCTTGGAAGCCTGATGGTGTGTGAAGTTAGTGAGCCAAATGGAGTTGTTCTCCCACAAGAACCACTCGGCTGATCCTTCTTCAATATGCCCTTCACCAACATGCAGTGTTTCCTTGATTGAATTAGCTCTCATACCAATATTTGCATCTAGAACCTTTGCATTGAGGGCTATCTGAAAACGGCTGTGGCGCTGAGGTTGCCTGTGAATGTGGAGTTGGTGGCATGTGAAACCCGCATGTGGAGCATTCGTTTGTGTGGGATGCTGACCAAGCTTCATTTCAGTCCTAGGCACACAAAGAGCACTAAGCATAGAGTGTGAAAACTGAGTTTCCTTGAGAGTTGCTTGGAAGCCTGATGGTGTGTGAAGTTAGTGAGCCAAATGGAATTGTTCTCCCACAAGAACCACTCGGCTGATCCTTCTTCAATATGCCCTTCACCAACATGCAGTGTTTCCTTGATTGAATTAGCTCTCACACCAATATTTGCGTCTAGAGCCTTTGCATTGAGGGCTATCTGAATACGGCTGTGGCGCTGAAGTTGCCTGTGAATGTGGAGTTGGTGGCATGTGAAACCCGCATGTGGAGCATTCGTTTGTGTGGGATGCTCTACCTGGTTCATTTCAGTCCTAGCCATAAAAGGGCACTAAGCATAGAGTGTGAAAACTGAGTTTCCTTGAGAGCTGCTTGGAAGCCTGATGGTGTGTGAAGTTAGTGAGCCAAATGGAGTTGTTCTCCCACAAGAACCACTCGGCTGATCCTTCTTCAATATGCCCTTCACCAACATGCAGTGTTTCCTTGATTGAATTAGCTCTCACACCAATATTTGGGTCTAGAGCCTTTGCATTGAGGGCTATCTGAAAACGGCTGTGGCGCTGAAGTTGCCTGTGAATGTGGAGTTGGTGCCATGTGAAACCGGCATGTGGAGCATTCGTTTGCGTGGGATGCTCTACCAGGTTCATTCCTAGATAATGCACTCAAAGAGCACTAAGCATAGAGTGTGAAAACTGAGTTTCCTTGAGAGCTGCTTGGAAGCCTGATGGTGTGTGAAGTTAGTGAGCCAAATGGAGTTGTTCTCCCACAAGAACCACTCGGCTGATCCTTCTTCAATATGCCCTTCACCAACATGCAGTGTTTCCTTGATTGAATTAGCTCTCACACCAATATTTGTGTCTAGAGCCTTTGCATTGAGGGCTATCTGAAAATGGCTGTGGCGCTGAAGTTGCCTGTGAATGTGGAGTTGGTGGCATGTGAAACCCGCATGTGGAGCATTCGTTTGTGTGGGATGCTCTACCAGGTTCATTCCTAGATAATGCACTCAAAGGGCACTAAGCATAGAGTGTGAAAACTGAGTTTCCTTGAGAGCTGCTTGGAAGCCTGATGGTGTGTGAAGTTAGTGAGCCAAATGGAGTTGTTCTCCCACAAGAACCACTCGGCTGATCCTTCTTCAATATGCCCTTCACCAACATGCAGTGTTTCCTTGATTGAATTAGCTCTCACACCAATATTTGCGTCTAGAACCTTTGCATTGAGGGCTATCTGAAAACGGCTGTGGCGCTGAAGTTGCCTGTGAATGTGGAGTTGGTGGCATGTGAAACCCGCATGTGGAGCATTCGTTTGTGTGGGATGCTGACCAAGCTTCCTTTCACTCCTAGCCATACAAAGGGCACTAAGCATAGAGTGTGAAAACTGAGTTTCCTTGAGAGCTGCTTGGAAGCCTGATGGTGTGAAGTTAGTGAGCCAAATGGAGTTGTTCTCCCACAAGAACCACTCGGCTGATCCTTCTTCAATATGCCCTTCACCAACATGCAGTGTTTCCTTGATTGAATTAGCTCTCACACCAATATTTGGGTCTAGAACCTTTGCATTGAGGGCTATCTGAAAACGGGCTGTGGCGCTGAAGTTGCCTGTGAATGTGGAGTTGGTGGCATGTGAAACCCGCATGTGGAGCATTCGTTTGTGTGGGATGCTCTACCAGGTTCATTCCTAGATAATGCACTCAAAGGGCACTAAACATAGAGTGTGAAAACTGAGTTTCCTTGAGAGCTGCTTGGAAGCCTGATGGTGTGTGAAGTTAGTGAGCCAAATGGAATTGTTCTCCCACAAGAACCACTCGGCTGATCCTTCTTCAATATGCCCTTCACCAACATGCAGTGTTTCCTTGATTGAATTAGCTCTCACACCAATATTTGCGTCTAGAGCCTTTGCATTGAGGGCTATCTGAATACGGCTGTGGCGCTGAAGTTGCCTGTGAATGTGGAGTTGGTGGCATGTGAAACCCGCAAGTGGAGCATTCGTTTATGTGGGATGCTGACCAAGCTTCATTTCAATCCTAGCCATACAAAGGGCACTAAGCATAGAGTGTAAAAACTGAGTTTCCTTGAGAGCTGCTTGGAAGCCTGATGGTGTGTGAAGTTAGTGAGCCAAATGGAGTTGTTCTCCCACAAGAACCACTCGGCTGATCCTTCTTCAATATGCCCTTCACCAACATGCAGTGTTTCCTTGATTGAATTAGCTCTCACACCAATATTTGCGTCTAGAGCCTTTGCATTGAGGGCTATCTGAAAACGGCTGTGGCGCTGAAGTTGCCTGTGAATGTGGAGTTGGTGGCATGTGAAACCCGCATGTGGAGCATTCGTTTGTGTGGGATGCTCTACCAGGTTCATTCCTAGATAATGCACTCAAAGGGCACTAAACATAGAGTGTGAAAACTGAGTTTCCTTGAGAGCTGCTTGGAAGCCTGATGGTGTGTGAAGTTAGTGAGCCAAATGGAGTTGTTCTCCCACAAGAACCACTCTGCTGATCCTTCTTCAATATGCCCTTCACCAACATGCAGTGTTTCCTTGATTGAATTAGCTCTCACACCAATATTTGCATCTAGAACCTTTGCATTGAGGGCTATCTGAAAACGGCTGTGGCGCTGAAGTTGCCTGTGAATGTGGAGTTGGTGGCATGTGAAACCCGCATGTGGAGCATTCGTTTGTGTGGGATGCTGACCAAGCTTCATTTCAGTCCTAGGCACACAAAGAGCACTAAGCATAGAGTGTGAAAACTGAGTTTCCTTGAGAGCTGCTTGGAAGCCTGATGGTGTGTGAAGTTAGTGAGCCAAATGGAGTTGTTCTCCCACAAGAACCACTCGGCTGATCCTTCTTCAATATGCCCTTCACCAACATGCAGTGTTTCCTTGATTGAATTAGCTCTCACACCAATACTTGCGTCTAGAGCCTTTGCATTGAGGGCTATCTGAAAACGGCTGTGGCGCTGAAGTTGCCTGTGAATGTGGAGTTGGTGGCATGTGAAACCCGCATGTGGAGCATTCGTTTGTGTGGGATGCTCTACCAGGTTCATTCCTAGATAATGAACTCAAAGGGCACTAAGCATAGAGTGTGAAAACTGAGTTTCCTTGAGAGCTGCTTGGAAGCCTGATGGTGTGTGAAGTTAGTGAGCCAAATGAAGTTGTTTTCCCACAAGAACCACTCGACTGATCCTTCTTCAATATGCCCTTCACCAACATGCAGTGTTTCCTTGATTGAATTAGCTCTCACACCAATATTTGCATCTAGAGCCTTTGCCTTGAGGGCTATCTGAAAACGGCTGTGGCGCTGAAGTTGCCTGTGAATGTGGAGTTGGTGGCATGTGAAACCCGCATGTGGAGCATTCGTTTGTGTGGGAGGCTCTACCAGGTTCATTCCTAGACAATGCATTCAATGGGCACTAAACATAGAGTGTGAAAACTGAGTTTCCTTGAGAGCTGCTTGGAAGCCTGATGGTGTGTGAAGTTAGTGAGCCAAATGGAGTTGTTCTCCCACAAGAACCACTCGGCTGATCCTTCTTCAATATGCCCTTCAACAACATGCAGTGTTTCCTTGATTGAATTAGCTCTCACACCAATATTTGCGTCTAGAGCCTTTGCATTGAGGGCTATCTGAAAACGGCTGTGGCGCTGAAGTTGCCTGTGAATGTGGAGTTGGTGGCATGTGAAACCCGCACGTGGAGCATTCGTTTGTGTGGGATGCTGACCAAGCTTCCTTTCAATCCTAGCCATACAAAGGGCACTAAGCATAGAGTGTGAAAACTGAGTTTCCTTGAGAGCTGCTTGGAAGCCTGATGGTGTGTGAAGTTAGTGAGCCAAATGGAGTTGTTCTCCCACAAGAACCACTCGGCTGATCCTTCTTCAATATGCCCTTCACCAACATGCAGTGTTTCCTTGATTGAATTAGCTCTCACACCAACATTTGCGTCTAGAGCCTTTGCATTGAGGGCTATCTGAAAACGGCTGTGGCGCTGAAGTTGCCTGTGAATGTGGAGTTGGTGGCATGTGAAACCCGCATGTGGAGCATTCGTTTGTGTGGGATGCTCTACCAGGTTCATTTCTAGATAATGCACTCAAAGGGCACTAAACATAGAGTGTGAAAACTGAGTTTCCTTGAGAGCTGCTTGGAAGCCTGATGGTGTGTGAAGTTAGTGAGCCAAATGGAATTGATCTCCCACAAGAACCACTCGGCTGATCCTTCTTCAATATGCCCTTCACCAACATGCAGTGTTTCCTTGATTGAATTAGCTCTCACACCAATATTTGCGTCTAGAGCCTTTGCATTGAGGGCTATCTGAATACGGCTGTGGCGCTGAAGTTGCCTGTGAATGTGGAGTTGGTGGCATGTGAAACCCGCAAGTGGAGCATTCGTTTATGTGGGATGCTGACCAAGCTTCATTTCAGTCCTAGGCACTCAAAGGGCACTAAGCATAGAGTGTGAAAACTGAGTTTCCTTGAGAGCTGCTTGGAAGCCTGATGGTGTGTGAAGTTAGTGAGCCAAATGGAGTTGTTCTCCCACAAGAACCACTCGGCTGATCCTTCTTCAATATGCCCTTCACCAACATGCAGTGTTTCCTTGATTGAATTAGCTCTCACACCAATATTTGCGTCTAGAGCCTTTGCATTGAGGGCTATCTGAAAACGGCTGTGGCGCTGAAGTTGCCTGTGAATGTGGAGTTGGTGGCATGTGAAACCCGCATGTGGAGCATTCGTTTGTGTGGGATGCTCTACCAGGTTCATTCCTAGACAATGCACTCAGAGGGCACCAAACATAGAGTGTGAAAACTGAGTTTCCTTGAGAGCTGCTTGGAAGCCTGATGGTGTGTGAAGTTAGTGAGCCAAATGGAGTTGTTCTCCCACAAGAACCACTCGGCTGATCCTTCTTCAATATGCCCTTCACCAACATGCAGTGTTTCCTTGATTGAATTAGCTCTCATACCAATATTTGCATCTAGAACCTTTGCATTGAGGGCTATCTGAAAACGGCTGTGGCGCTGAGGTTGCCTGTGAATGTGGAGTTGGTGGCATGTGAAACCCGCATGTGGAGCATTCGTTTGTGTGGGATGCTGACCAAGCTTCATTTCAGTCCTAGGCACACAAAGAGCACTAAGCATAGAGTGTGAAAACTGAGTTTCCTTGAGAGTTGCTTGGAAGCCTGATGGTGTGTGAAGTTAGTGAGCCAAATGGAGTTGTTCTCCCACAAGAACCACTCGGCTGATCCTTCTTCAATATGCCCTTCACCAACATGCAGTGTTTCCTTGATTGAATTAGCTCTCACACCAATATTTGCGTCTAGAGCCTTTGCATTGAGGGCTATCTGAAAACGGCTGTGGCGCTGAAGTTGCCTGTGAATGTGGAGTTGGTGGCATGTGAAACCCGCATGTGGAGCATTCGTTTGTGTGGGATGCTCTACCAGGTTCATTCCTAGATAATGAACTCAAAGGGCACTAAGCATAGAGTGTGAAAACTGAGTTTCCTTGAGAGCTGCTTGGAAGCCTGATGGTGTGTGAAGTTAGTGAGCCAAATGAAGTTGTTTTCCCACAAGAACCACTCGACTGATCCTTCTTCAATATGCCCTTCACCAACATGCAGTGTTTCCTTGATTGAATTAGCTCTCACACCAATATTTGCATCTAGAGCCTTTGCCTTGAGGGCTATCTGAAAACGGCTGTGGCGCTGAAGTTGCCTGTGAATGTGGAGTTGGTGGCATGTGAAACCCGCATGTGGAGCATTCGTTTATGTGGGAGGCTCTACCAGGTTCATTCCTAGAAAATGCATTCAATGGGCACTAAACATAGAGTGTGAAAACTGAGTTTCCTTGAGAGCTGCTTGGAAGCCTGATGGTGTGTGAAGTTAGTGAGCCAAATGGAGTTGTTCTCCCACAAGAACCACTCGGCTGATCCTTCTTCAATATGCTCTTCACCAACATGCAGTGTTTCCTTGATTGAATTAGCTCTCACACCAATATTGGCATCTAGAGCCTTTGCATTGAGGGCTATCTGAATACGGCTGTGGCGCTGAAGTTGCCTGTGAATGTGGAGTTGGTGGCATGTGAAACCCGCAAGTGGAGCATTCGTTTATGTGGGATGCTGACCAAGCTTCATTTCAGTCCTTGGCACTCAAAGGGCACTAAGCATAGAGTGTAAAAACTGAGTTTCCTTGAGAGCTGCTTGGAAGCCTGATGGTGTGTGAAGTTACTGAGAAAAATGGAGTTGTTCTCCACAAGAACCACTCGGCTGATCCTTCTTCAATATGCCCTTCACCAACATGCAGTGTTTCCTTGATTGAATTAGCTCTCACACCAATATTTGCGTCTAGAGCCTTTGCATTGAGGGCTATCTGAAAACGGCTGTGGCGCTGAAGTTGCCTGTGAATGTGGAGTTGGTGGCATGTGAAACCCGCATGTGGAGCATTCGTTTGTGTGGGATGCTCTACCAGGTTCATTCCTAGATAATGCACTCAAAGAGCACTAAGCATAGAGTGTGAAAACTGAGTTTCCTTGAGAGCTGCTTGGAAGCCTGATGGTGTGTGAAGTTAGTGAGCCAAATGGAGTTGTTCTCCCACAAGAACCACTCGGCTGATCCTTCTTCAATATGCCCTTCACCAACATGCAGTGTTTCCTTGATTGAATTAGCTCTCACACCAATATTTGCGTCTAGAGCCTTTGCATTGAGGGCTATCTGAAAACGGCTGTGGCGCTGAAGTTGCCTGTGAATGTGGAGTTGGTGGCATGTGAAACCCGCATGTGGAGCATTCGTTCGTGTGGGATGCTGACCAAGCTTCATTTCAGTCCTAGGCACACAAAGAGCACTAAGCATAGAGTGTGAAAACTGAGTTTCCTTGAGAGCTGCTTGGAAGCCTGATGGTGTGTGAAGTTAGTGAGCCAAATGGAGTTGTTCTCCCACAAGAACCACTTGGCTGATCCTTCTTCAATATGCCCTTCACCAACATGCGGTGTTTCCTTGATTGAATTAGCTCTCACACCAATACTTGCGTCTAGAGCCTTTGCTTTGAGGGCTATCTGAAAACGGCTGTGGCGCTGAAGTTGCCTGTGAATGTGGAGTTGGTGGCATGTGAAACCCGCATGTGGAGCATTCGTTTGTGTGGGATGCTCTACCAGGTTCATTCCTAGATAATGCACTCAAAGGGCACTAAACATAGAGTGTGAAAACTGAGTTTCCTTGAGAGCTGCTTGGAAGCCTGATGGTGTGTGAAGTTAGTGAGCCAAATGGAGTTGTTCTCCCACAAGAACCACTCGGCTGATCCTTCTTCAATATGCCCTTCACCAACATGCAGTGTTTCCTTGATTGAATTAGCTCTCACACCAATATTTGCATCTAGAGCCTTTGCATTGAGGGCTATCTGAAAACGGCTGTGGCGCTGAAGTTGCCTGTGAATGTGGAGTTGGTGGCATGTGAAACCCGCATGTGGAGCATTCGTTTGTGTGGGATGCTCTACCAGGTTCATTTCAGTCCTAGCCATACAAAGGGCACTAAGCATAGAGTGTGAAAACTGAGTTTCCTTGAGAGCTGCTTGGAAGCCTGATGGTGTGTGAAGTTAGTGAGCCAAATGGAGTTGTTCTCTCACAAGAACCACTCGGCTGATCCTTCTTCAATATGCCCTTCACCAACATGCAGTGTTTCCTTGATTGAATTAGCTCTCACACCAATATTTGCGTCTAGAGCCTTTGCATTGAGGGCTATCTGAAAACGGCTGTGGCGCTGAAGTTGCCTGTGAATGTGGAGTTGGTGGCATGTGAAACCCGCATGTGGAGCATTCGTTCATGTGGAATGCTGACCAAGCTTCATTTCCGTCCTAGGCACACAAAGGGCACTAAGCATAGAGTGTGAAAACTGAGTTTCCTTGAGAGCTGCTTGGAAGCCTGATGGTGTGTGAAGTTAGTGAGCCAAATGGAGTTGTTCTCCCACAAGAACCACTCGGCTGATCCTTCTTCAATATGCCCTTCACCAACATGCAGTGTTTCCTTGATTGAATTAGCTCTCACACCAACATTTGCGTCTAGAGCCTTTGCATTGAGGGCTATCTGAAAACGGCTGTGGCGCTGAAGTTGCCTGTGAATGTGGAGTTGGTGGCATGTGAAACCCGCATGTGGAGCATTCGTTTGTGTGGGATGCTCTACCAGGTTCATTCCTAGATAATGCACTCAAAGGGCACTAAGCATAGAGTGTGAAAACTGAGTTTCCTTGAGAGCTGCTTGGAAGCCTGATGGTGTGTGAAGTTAGTGAGCCAAATGGAGTTGTTCTCCCACAAGAACCACTCGGCTGATCCTTCTTCAATATGCCCTTCACCAACATGCAGTGTTTCCTTGATTGAATTAGCTCTCACACCAATATTTGCGTCTAGAGCCTTTGCATTGAGGGCTATCTGAAAACGGCTGTGGCGCTGAAGTTGCCTGTGAATGTGGAGTTGGTGGCATGTGAAACCCGCATGTGGAGCATTCGTTTGTGTGGGATGCTCTACCAGGTTCATTCCTAGATAATGCATTCAATGGGCACTAAACATAGAGTGTGAAAACTGAGTTTCCTTGAGAGCTGCTTGGAAGCCTGATGGTGTGTGAAGTTAGTGAGCCAAATGGAGTTGTTCTCCCACAAGAACCACTCGGCTGATCCTTCTTCAATATGCCCTTCACCAACATGCAGTGTTTCCTTGATTGAATTAGCTCTCACACCAATACTTGCGTCTAGAGCCTTTGCATTGAGGGCTATCTGAAAACGGCTGTGGCGCTGAAGTTGCCTGTGAATGTGGAGTTGGTGGCATGTGAAACCCGCATGTGGAGCATTCGTTTGTGTGGGATGCTCTACCAGGTTCATTCCTAGATAATGAACTCAAAGGGCACTAAGCATAGAGTGTGAAAACTGAGTTTCCTTGAGAGCTGCTTGGAAGCCTGATGGTGTGTGAAGTTAGTGAGCCAAATGAAGTTGTTTTCCCACAAGAACCACTCGACTGATCCTTCTTCAATATGCCCTTCACCAACATGCAGTGTTTCCTTGATTGAATTAGCTCTCACACCAATATTTGCATCTAGAGCCTTTGCCTTGAGGGCTATCTGAAAACGGCTGTGGCGCTGAAGTTGCCTGTGAATGTGGAGTTGGTGGCATGTGAAACCCGCATGTGGAGCATTCGTTTGTGTGGGAGGCTCTACCAGGTTCATTCCTAGACAATGCATTCAATGGGCACTAAACATAGAGTGTGAAAACTGAGTTTCCTTGAGAGCTGCTTGGAAGCCTGATGGTGTGTGAAGTTAGTGAGCCAAATGGAGTAGTTCTCCCACAAGAACCACTCTGCTGATCCTTCTTCAATATGCCCTTCACCAACATGCAGTGTTTCCTTGATTGAATTAGCTCTCACACCAATATTGGCGTCTAGAGCCTTTGCATTGAGGGCTATCTGAATACGGCTGTGGCGCTGAAGTTGCCTGTGAATGTGGAGTTGGTGGCATGTGAAACCCGCATGTGGAGCATTCGTTTGCGTGGGATGCTGACCAAGCTTCATTTCAGTCCTTGGCACTCAAAGGGCACTAAGCATAGAGTGTGAAAACTGAGTTTCCTTGAGAGCTGCTTGGAAGCCTGATGGTGTGTGAAGTTAGTGAGCCAAATGGAGTTGTTCTCCCACAAGAACCACTCGGCTGATCCTTCTTCAATATGCCCTTCACCAACATGCAGTGTTTCCTTGATTGAATTAGCTCTCACACCAATATTTGGGTCTAGAGCCTTTGCATTGAGGGCTATCTGAAAACGGCTGTGGCGCTGAAGTTGCCTGTGAATGTGGAGTTGGTGGCATGTGAAACCCGCATGTGGAGCATTCGTTTGTGTGGGATGCTCTACCAGGTTCATTCCTAGATAATGCACTCAAAGGGCACTAAACATAGAGTGTGAAAACTGAGTTTCCTTGAGAGCTGCTTGGAAGCCTGATGGTGTGTGAAGTTAGTGAGCCAAATGGAATTGATCTCCCACAAGAACCACTCGGCTGATCCTTCTTCAATATGCCCTTCACCAACATGCAGTGTTTCCTTGATTGAATTAGCTCTCACACCAATATTTGCGTCTAGAGCCTTTGCATTGAGGGCTATCTGAATACGGCTGTGGCGCTGAAGTTGCCTGTGAATGTGGAGTTGGTGGCATGTGAAACCCGCAAGTGGAGCATTCGTTTATGTGGGATGCTGACCAAGCTTCATTTCAGTCCTAGGCACTCAAAGGGCACTAAGCATAGAGTGTGAAAACTGAGTTTCCTTGAGAGCTGCTTGGAAGCCTGATGGTGTGTGAAGTTAGTGAGCCAAATGGAGTTGTTCTCCCACAAGAACCACTCGGCTGATCCTTCTTCAATATGCCCTTCACCAACATGCAGTGTTTCCTTGATTGAATTAGCTCTCACACCAATATTTGCGTCTAGAGCCTTTGCATTGAGGGCTATCTGAAAACGGCTGTGGCGCTGAAGTTGCCTGTGAATGTGGAGTTGGTGGCATGTGAAACCCGCATGTGGAGCATTCGTTTGTGTGGGATGCTCTACCAGGTTCATTCCTAGACAATGCACTCAAAGGGCACTAAACATAGAGTGTGAAAACTGAGTTTCCTTGAGAGCTGCTTGGAAGCCTGATGGTGTGTGAAGTTAGTGAGCCAAATGGAGTTGTTCTCCCACAAGAACCACTCGGCTGATCCTTCTTCAATATGCCCTTCACCAACATGCAGTGTTTCCTTGATTGAATTAGCTCTCATACCAATATTTGCATCTAGAACCTTTGCATTGAGGGCTATCTGAAAACGGCTGTGGCGCTGAGGTTGCCTGTGAATGTGGAGTTGGTGGCATGTGAAACCCGCATGTGGAGCATTCGTTTGTGTGGGATGCTGACCAAGCTTCATTTCAGTCCTAGGCACACAAAGAGCACTAAGCATAGAGTGTGAAAACTGAGTTTCCTTGAGAGTTGCTTGGAAGCCTGATGGTGTGTGAAGTTAGTGAGCCAAATGGAATTGTTCTCCCACAAGAACCACTCGGCTGATCCTTCTTCAATATGCCCTTCACCAACATGCAGTGTTTCCTTGATTGAATTAGCTCTCACACCAATATTTGCGTCTAGAGCCTTTGCATTGAGGGCTATCTGAATACGGCTGTGGCGCTGAAGTTGCCTGTGAATGTGGAGTTGGTGGCATGTGAAACCCGCATGTGGAGCATTCGTTTGTGTGGGATGCTCTACCTGGTTCATTTCAGTCCTAGCCATACAAAGGGCACTAAGCATAGAGTGTGAAAACTGAGTTTCCTTGAGAGCTGCTTGGAAGCCTGATGGTGTGTGAAGTTAGTGAGCCAAATGGAGTTGTTCTCCCACAAGAACCACTCGGCTGATCCTTCTTCAATATGCCCTTCACCAACATGCAGTGTTTCCTTGATTGAATTAGCTCTCACACCAATATTTGTGTCTAGAGCCTTTGCATTGAGGGCTATCTGAAAATGGCTGTGGCGCTGAAGTTGCCTGTGAATGTGGAGTTGGTGGCATGTGAAACCCGCATGTGGAGCATTCGTTTGTGTGGGATGCTCTACCAGGTTCATTCCTAGATAATGCACTCAAAGGGCACTAAGCATAGAGTGTGAAAACTGAGTTTCCTTGAGAGCTGCTTGGAAGCCTGATGGTGTGTGAAGTTAGTGAGCCAAATGGAGTTGTTCTCCCACAAGAACCACTCGGCTGATCCTTCTTCAATATGCCCTTCACCAACATGCAGTGTTTCCTTGATTGAATTAGCTCTCACACCAATATTTGCGTCTAGAACCTTTGCATTGAGGGCTATCTGAAAACGGCTGTGGCGCTGAAGTTGCCTGTGAATGTGGAGTTGGTGGCATGTGAAACCCGCATGTGGAGCATTCGTTTGTGTGGGATGCTGACCAAGCTTCCTTTCAATCCTAGCCATACAAAGGGCACTAAGCATAGAGTGTGAAAACTGAGTTTCCTTGAGAGCTGCTTGGAAGCCTGATGGTGTGTGAAGTTAGTGAGCCAAATGGAGTTGTTCTCCCACAAGAACCACTCGGCTGATCCTTCTTCAATATGCCCTTCACCAACATGCAGTGTTTCCTTGATTGAATTAGCTCTCACACCAATATTTGGGTCTAGAACCTTTGCATTGAGGGCTATCTGAAAACGGCTGTGGCGCTGAAGTTGCCTGTGAATGTGGAGTTGGTGGCATGTGAAACCCGCATGTGGAGCATTCGTTTGTGTGGGATGCTCTACCAGGTTCATTCCTAGATAATGCACTCAAAGGGCACTAAACATAGAGTGTGAAAACTGAGTTTCCTTGAGAGCTGCTTGGAAGCCTGATGGTGTGTGAAGTTAGTGAGCCAAATGGAATTGTTCTCCCACAAGAACCACTCGGCTGATCCTTCTTCAATATGCCCTTCACCAACATGCAGTGTTTCCTTGATTGAATTAGCTCTCACACCAATATTTGCGTCTAGAGCCTTTGCATTGAGGGCTATCTGAATACGGCTGTGGCGCTGAAGTTGCCTGTGAATGTGGAGTTGGTGGCATGTGAAACCCGCAAGTGGAGCATTCGTTTATGTGGGATGCTGACCAAGCTTCATTTCAATCCTAGCCATACAAAGGGCACTAAGCATAGAGTGTAAAAACTGAGTTTCCTTGAGAGCTGCTTGGAAGCCTGATGGTGTGTGAAGTTAGTGAGCCAAATGGAGTTGTTCTCCCACAAGAACCACTCGGCTGATCCTTCTTCAATATGCCCTTCACCAACATGCAGTGTTTCCTTGATTGAATTAGCTCTCACACCAATATTTGCATCTAGAGCCTTTGCCTTGAGGGCTATCTGAAAACGGCTGTGGCGCTGAAGTTGCCTGTGAATGTGGAGTTGGTGGCATGTGAAACCCGCATGTGGAGCATTCGTTTGTGTGGGAGGCTCTACCAGGTTCATTCCTAGAAAATGCATTCAATGGGCACTAAGCATAGAGTGTGAAAACTGAGTTTCCTTGAGAGCTGCTTGGAAGCCTGATGGTGTGTGAAGTTAGTGAGCCAAATGGAGTAGTTCTCCCACAAGAACCACTCGGCTGATCCTTCTTCAATATGCCCTTCACCAACATGCAGTGTTTCCTTGATTGAATTAGCTCTCACACCAATATTGGCGTCTAGAGCCTTTGCATTGAGGGCTATCTGAATACGGCTGTGGCGCTGAAGTTGCCTGTGAATGTGGAGTTGGTGGCATGTGAAACCCGCATGTGGAGCATTCGTTTGCGTGGGATGCTGACCAAGCTTCATTTCAGTCCTAGGCACACAAAGAGCACTAAGCATAGAGTGTGAAAACTGAGTTTCCTTGAGAGCTGCTTGGAAGCCTGATGGTGTGTGAAGTTAGTGAGCCAAATGGAGTTGTTCTCCCACAAGAACCACTCGGCTGATCCTTCTTCAATATGCCCTTCACCAACATGCAGTGTTTCCTTGATTGAATTAGCTCTCACACCAATATTTGTGTCTAGAGCCTTTGCATTGAGGGCTATCTGAAAACGGCTGTGGCGCTGAAGTTGCCTGTGAATGTGGAGTTGGTGGCATGTGAAACCCGCATGTGGAGCATTCGTTTGTGTGGGATGCTCTACCAGGTTCATTCCTAGATAATGCACTCAAAGGGCACTAAGCATAGAGTGTGAAAACTGAGTTTCCTTGAGAGCTGCTTGGAAGCCTGATGGTGTGTGAAGTTAGTGAGCCAAATGGAGTTGTTCTCCCACAAGAACCACTCGGCTGATCCTTCTTCAATATGCCCTTCACCAACATGCAGTGTTTCCTTGATTGAATTAGCTCTCACACCAATATTTGCGTCTAGAGCCTTTGCATTGAGGGCTATCTGAAAACGGCTGTGGCGCTGAAGTTGCCTGTGAATGTGGAGTTGGTGGCATGTGAAACCCGCACGTGGAGCATTCGTTTGTGTGGGATGCTGACCAAGCTTCCTTTCAATCCTAGCCATACAAAGGGCACTAAGCATAGAGTGTGAAAACTGAGTTTCCTTGAGAGCTGCTTGGAATCCTGATGGTGTGTGAAGTTAGTGAGCCAAATGGAGTTGTTCTCCCACAAGAACCACTCGGCTGATCCTTCTTCAATATGCCCTTCACCAACATGCAGTGTTTCCTTGATTGAATTAGCTCTCACACCAATATTTGGGTCTAGAGCCTTTGCATTGAGGGCTATCTGAATACGGCTGTGGCGCTGAAGTTGCCTGTGAATGTGGAGTTGGTGGCATGTGAAACCCGCAAGTGGAGCATTCGTTTATGTGGGATGCTGACCAAGCTTCATTTCAGTCCTAGGCACTCAAAGGGCACTAAGCATAGAGTGTGAAAACTGAGTTTCCTTGAGAGCTGCTTGGAAGCCTGATGGTGTGTGAAGTTAGTGAGCCAAATGGAGTTGTTCTCCCACAAGAACCACTCGGCTGATCCTTCTTCAATATGCCCTTCACCAACATGCAGTGTTTCCTTGATTGAATTAGCTCTCACACCAATATTTGCGTCTAGAGCCTTTGCATTGAGGGCTATCTGAAAACGGCTGTGGCGCTGAAGTTGCCTGTGAATGTGGAGTTGGTGGCATGTGAAACCCGCATGTGGAGCATTCGTTTGTGTGGGATGCTCTACCAGGTTCATTCCTAGACAATGCACTCAGAGGGCACTAAACATAGAGTGTGAAAACTGAGTTTCCTTGAGAGCTGCTTGGAAGCCTGATGGTGTGTGAAGTTAGTGAGCCAAATGGAGTTGTTCTCCCACAAGAACCACTCGGCTGATCCTTCTTCAATATGCCCTTCACCAACATGCAGTGTTTCCTTGATTGAATTAGCTCTCATACCAATATTTGCATCTAGAACCTTTGCATTGAGGGCTATCTGAAAACGGCTGTGGCGCTGAGGTTGCCTGTGAATGTGGAGTTGGTGGCATGTGAAACCCGCATGTGGAGCATTCGTTTGTGTGGGATGCTGACCAAGCTTCATTTCAGTCCTAGGCACACAAAGAGCACTAAGCATAGAGTGTGAAAACTGAGTTTCCTTGAGAGTTGCTTGGAAGCCTGATGGTGTGTGAAGTTAGTGAGCCAAATGGAGTTGTTCTCCCACAAGAACCACTCGGCTGATCCTTCTTCAATATGCCCTTCACCAACATGCAGTGTTTCCTTGATTGAATTAGCTCTCACACCAATATTTGCGTCTAGAGCCTTTGCATTGAGGGCTATCTGAAAACGGCTGTGGCGCTGAAGTTGCCTGTGAATGTGGAGTTGGTGGCATGTGAAACCCGCATGTGGAGCATTCGTTTGTGTGGGATGCTCTACCAGGTTCATTCCTAGATAATGAACTCAAAGGGCACTAAGCATAGAGTGTGAAAACTGAGTTTCCTTGAGAGCTGCTTGGAAGCCTGATGGTGTGTGAAGTTAGTGAGCCAAATGAAGTTGTTTTCCCACAAGAACCACTCGACTGATCCTTCTTCAATATGCCCTTCACCAACATGCAGTGTTTCCTTGATTGAATTAGCTCTCACACCAATATTTGCATCTAGAGCCTTTGCCTTGAGGGCTATCTGAAAACGGCTGTGGCGCTGAAGTTGCCTGTGAATGTGGAGTTGGTGGCATGTGAAACCCGCATGTGGAGCATTCGTTTATGTGGGAGGCTCTACCAGGTTCATTCCTAGAAAATGCATTCAATGGGCACTAAGCATAGAGTGTGAAAACTGAGTTTCCTTGAGAGCTGCTTGGAAGCCTGATGGTGTGTGAAGTTAGTGAGCCAAATGGAGTTGTTCTCCCACAAGAACCACTCGGCTGATCCTTCTTCAATATGCCCTTCACCAACATGCAGTGTTTCCTTGATTGAATTAGCTCTCACACCAATATTGGCGTCTAGAGCCTTTGCATTGAGGGCTATCTGAATACGGCTGTGGCGCTGAAGTTGCCTGTGAATGTGGAGTTGGTGGCATGTGAAACCCGCAAGTGGAGCATTCGTTTATGTGGGATGCTGACCAAGCTTCATTTCAGTCCTTGGCACTCAAAGGGCACTAAGCATAGAGTGTAAAAACTGAGTTTCCTTGAGAGCTGCTTGGAAGCCTGATGGTGTGTGAAGTTACTGAGAAAAATGGAGTTGTTCTCCCACAAGAACCACTCGGCTGATCCTTCTTCAATATGCCCTTCACCAACATGCAGTGTTTCCTTGATTGAATTAGCTCTCACACCAATATTTGTGTCTAGAGCCTTTGCATTGAGGGCCATCTGAAAATGGCTGTGGCGCTGAAGTTGCCTGTGAATGTGGAGTTGGTGGCATGTGAAACCCGCATGTGGAGCATTCGTTTGTGTGGGATGCTCTACCAGGTTCATTCCTAGATAATGCACTCAAAGGGCACTAAGCATAGAGTGTGAAAACTGAGTTTCCTTGAGAGCTGCTTGGAAGCCTGATGGTGTGTGAAGTTAGTGAGCCAAATGGAGTTGTTCTCCCACAAGAACCACTCGGCTGATCCTTCTTCAATATGCCCTTCACCAACATGCAGTGTTTCCTTGATTGAATTAGCTCTCACACCAATATTTGCGTCTAGAACCTTTGCATTGAGGGCTATCTGAAAACGGCTGTGGCGCTGAAGTTGCCTGTGAATGTGGAGTTGGTGGCATGTGAAACCCGCATGTGGAGCATTCGTTTGTGTGGGATGCTGACCAAGCTTCCTTTCAATCCTAGCCATACAAAGGGCACTAAGCATAGAGTGTGAAAACTGAGTTTCCTTGAGAGCTGCTTGGAAGCCTGATGGTGTGTGAAGTTAGTGAGCCAAATGGAGTTGTTCTCCCACAAGAACCACTCGGCTGATCCTTCTTCAATATGCCCTTCACCAACATGCAGTGTTTCCTTGATTGAATTAGCTCTCACACCAATATTTGGGTCTAGAACCTTTGCATTGAGGGCTATCTGAAAACGGCTGTGGCGCTGAAGTTGCCTGTGAATGTGGAGTTGTTGGCATGTGAAACCCGCATGTGGAGCATTCGTTTGTGTGGGATGCTCTACCAGGTTCATTCCTAGATAATGCACTCAAAGGGCACTAAACATAGAGTGTGAAAACTGAGTTTCCTTGAGAGCTGCTTGGAAGCCTGATGGTGTGTGAAGTTAGTGAGCCAAATGGAATTGTTCTCCCACAAGAACCACTCGGCTGATCCTTCTTCAATATGCCCTTCACCAACATGCAGTGTTTCCTTGATTGAATTAGCTCTCACACCAATATTTGCGTCTAGAGCCTTTGCATTGAGGGCTATCTGAATACGGCTGTGGCGCTGAAGTTGCCTGTGAATGTGGAGTTGGTGGCATGTGAAACCCGCATGTGGAGCATTCGTTTGTGTGGGATGCTCTACCAGGTTCATTTCAGTCCTAGCCATACAAAGGGCACTAAGCATAGAGTGTAAAAACTGAGTTTCCTTGAGAGCTGCTTGGAAGCCTGATGGTGTGTGAAGTTAGTGAGCCAAATGGAGTTGTTCTCCCACAAGAACCACTCGGCTGATCCTTCTTCAATATGCCCTTCACCAACATGCAGTGTTTCCTTGATTGAATTAGCTCTCACACCAATATTTGCGTCTAGAGCCTTTGCATTGAGGGCTATCTGAAAACGGCTGTGGCGCTGAAGTTGCCTGTGAATGTGGAGTTGGTGGCATGTGAAACCCGCATGTGGAGCATTCGTTTGTGTGGGATGCTCTACCAGGTTCATTCCTAGATAATGCACTCAAAGGGCACTAAACATAGAGTGTGAAAACTGAGTTTCCTTGAGAGCTGCTTGGAAGCCTGATGGTGTGTGAAGTTAGTGAGCCAAATGGAGTTGTTCTCCCACAAGAACCACTCGGCTGATCCTTCTTCAATATGCCCTTCACCAACATGCAGTGTTTCCTTGATTGAATTAGCTCTCACACCAATATTTGCATCTAGAACCTTTGCATTGAGGGCTATCTGAAAACGGCTGTGGCGCTGAGGTTGCCTGTGAATGTGGAGTTGGTGGCATGTGAAACCCGCATGTGGAGCATTCGTTTGTGTGGGATGCTGACCAAGCTTCATTTCAGTCCTAGGCACACAAAGAGCACTAAGCATAGAGTGTGAAAACTGAGTTTCCTTGAGAGTTGCTTGGAAGCCTGATGGTGTGTGAAGTTAGTGAGCCAAATGGAGTTGTTCTCCCACAAGAACCACTCGGCTGATCCTTCTTCAATATGCCCTTCACCAACATGCAGTGTTTCCTTGATTGAATTAGCTCTCACACCAATATTTGCGTCTAGAGCCTTTGCATTGAGGGCTATCTGAAAACGGCTGTGGCGCTGAAGTTGCCTGTGAATGTGGAGTTGGTGGCATGTGAAACCCGCATGTGGAGCATTCGTTTGTGTGGGATGCTCTACCAGGTTCATTCCTAGATAATGAACTCAAAGGGCACTAAGCATAGAGTGTGAAAACTGAGTTTCCTTGAGAGCTGCTTGGAAGCCTGATGGTGTGTGAAGTTAGTGAGCCAAATGAAGTTGTTTTCCCACAAGAACCACTCGACTGATCCTTCTTCAATATGCCCTTCACCAACATGCAGTGTTTCCTTGATTGAATTAGCTCTCACACCAATATTTGCATCTAGAGCCTTTGCCTTGAGGGCTATCTGAAAACGGCTGTGGCGCTGAAGTTGCCTGTGAATGTGGAGTTGGTGGCATGTGAAACCCGCATGTGGAGCATTCGTTTATGTGGGAGGCTCTACCAGGTTCATTCCTAGAAAATGCATTCAATGGGCACTAAACATAGAGTGTGAAAACTGAGTTTCCTGGAGAGCTGCTTGGAAGCCTGATGGTGTGTGAAGTTAGTGAGCCAAATGGAGTTGTTCTCCCACAAGAACCACTCGGCTGATCCTTCTTCAATATGCCCTTCACCAACATGCAGTGTTTCCTTGATTGAATTAGCTCTCACACCAATATTGGCGTCTAGAGCCTTTGCATTGAGGGCTATCTGAATACGGCTGTGGCGCTGAAGTTGCCTGTGAATGTGGAGTTGGTGGCATGTGAAACCCGCAAGTGGAGCATTCGTTTATGTGGGATGCTGACCAAGCTTCATTTCAGTCCTTGGCACTCAAAGGGCACTAAGCATAGAGTGTAAAAACTGAGTTTCCTTGAGAGCTGCTTGGAAGCCTGATGGTGTGTGAAGTTACTGAGAAAAATGGAGTTGTTCTCCCACAAGAACCACTCGGCTGATCCTTCTTCAATATGCCCTTCACCAACATGCAGTGTTTCCTTGATTGAATTAGCTCTCACACCAATATTTGCGTCTAGAGCCTTTGCATTGAGGGCTATCTGAAAACGGCTGTGGCGCTGAAGTTGCCTGTGAATGTGGAGTTGGTGGCATGTGAAACCCGCATGTGGAGCATTCGTTTGTGTGGGATGCTCTACCAGGTTCATTCCTAGATAATGCACTCAAAGAGCACTAAGTATAGAGTGTGAAAACTGAGTTTCCTTGAGAGCTGCTTGGAAGCCTGATGGTGTGTGAAGTTAGTGAGCCAAATGGAGTTGTTCTCCCACAAGAACCACTCGGCTGATCCTTCTTCAATATGCCCTTCACCAACATGCAGTGTTTCCTTGATTGAATTAGCTCTCACACCAATATTTGCGTCTAGAGCCTTTGCATTGAGGGCTATCTGAAAACGGCTGTGGCGCTGAAGTTGCCTGTGAATGTGGAGTTGGTGGCATGTGAAACCCGCATGTGGAGCATTCGTTCGTGTGGGATGCTGACCAAGCTTCATTTCAGTCCTAGGCACACAAAGAGCACTAAGCATAGAGTGTGAAAACTGAGTTTCCTTGAGAGCTGCTTGGAAGCCTGATGGTGTGTGAAGTTAGTGAGCCAAATGGAGTTGTTCTCCCACAAGAACCACTTGGCTGATCCTTCTTCAATATGCCCTTCACCAACATGCGGTGTTTCCTTGATTGAATTAGCTCTCACACCAACATTTGCGTCTAGAGCCTTTGCATTGAGGGCTATCTGAAAACGGCTGTGGCGCTGAAGTTGCCTGTGAATGTGGAGTTGGTGGCATGTGAAACCCGCATGTGGAGCATTCGTTTGTGTGGGATGCTCTACCAGGTTCATTCCTAGATAATGCACTCAAAGGGCACTAAACATAGAGTGTGAAAACTGAGTTTCCTTGAGAGCTGCTTGGAAGCCTGATGGTGTGTGAAGTTAGTGAGCCAAATGGAGTTGTTCTCCCACAAGAACCACTCGGCTGATCCTTCTTCAATATGCCCTTCACCAACATGCAGTGTTTCCTTGATTGAATTAGCTCTCACACCAATATTTGCATCTAGAGCCTTTGCATTGAGGGCTATCTGAAAACGGCTGTGGCGCTGAAGTTGCCTGTGAATGTGGAGTTGGTGGCATGTGAAACCCGCATGTGGAGCATTCGTTTGTGTGGGATGCTCTACCAGGTTCATTTCAGTCCTAGCCATACAAAGGGCACTAAGCATAGAGTGTGAAAACTGAGTTTCCTTGAGAGCTGCTTGGAAGCCTGATGGTGTGTGAAGTTAGTGAGCCAAATGGAGTTGTTCTCTCACAAGAACCACTCGGCTGATCCTTCTTCAATATGCCCTTCACCAACATGCAGTGTTTCCTTGATTGAATTAGCTCTCACACCAATATTTGCGTCTAGAGCCTTTGCATTGAGGGCTATCTGAAAACGGCTGTGGCGCTGAAGTTGCCTGTGAATGTGGAGTTGGTGGCATGTGAAACCCGCATGTGGAGCATTCGTTTGTGTGGGATGCTCTACCAGGTTCATTCCTAGATAATGCATTCAATGGGCACTAAACATAGAGTGTGAAAACTGAGTTTCCTTGAGAGCTGCTTGGAAGCCTGATGGTGTGTGAAGTTAGTGAGCCAAATGGAGTTGTTCTCCCACAAGAACCACTCGGCTGATCCTTCTTCAATATGCCCTTCACCAACATGCAGTGTTTCCTTGATTGAATTAGCTCTCACACCAACATTTGCGTCTAGAGCCTTTGCATTGAGGGCTATCTGAAAACGGCTGTGGCGCTGAAGTTGCCTGTGAATGTGGAGTTGGTGCCATGTGAAACCGGCATGTGGAGCATTCGTTTGCGTGGGATGCTCTACCAGGTTCATTCCTAGATAATGCACTCAAAGAGCACTAAGCATAGAGTGTGAAAACTGAGTTTCCTTGAGAGCTGCTTGGAAGCCTGATGGTGTGTGAAGTTAGTGAGCCAAATGGAGTTGTTCTCCCACAAGAACCACTCGGCTGATCCTTCTTCAATATGCCCTTCACCAACATGCAGTGTTTCCTTGATTGAATTAGCTCTCACACCAATATTTGCGTCTAGAGCCTTTGCATTGAGGGCTATCTGAAAACGGCTGTGGCGCTGAAGTTGCCTGTGAATGTGGAGTTGGTGCCATGTGAAACCCGCATGTGGAGCATTCGTTTGTGTGGGATGCTCTACCAGGTTCATTCCTAGATAATGCATTCAATGGGCACTAAACATAGAGTGTGAAAACTGAGTTTCCTTGAGAGCTGCTTGGAAGCCTGATGGTGTGTGAAGTTAGTGAGCCAAATGGAGTTGTTCTCCCACAAGAACCACTCGGCTGATCCTTCTTCAATATGCCCTTCACCAACATGCAGTGTTTCCTTGATTGAATTAGCTCTCACACCAATATTTGGGTCTAGAGCCTTTGCATTGAGGGCTATCTGAAAACAGCTGTGGCGCTGAAGTTGCCTGTGAATGTGGAGTTGGTGGCATGTGAAACCCGCATGTGGAGCATTCGTTTGTGTGGGATGCTCTACCAGGTTCATTCCTAGATAATGCACTCAAAGGGCACTAAACATAGAGTGTGAAAACTGAGTTTCCTTGAGAGCTGCTTGGAAGCCTGATGGTGTGTGAAGTTAGTGAGCCAAATGGAATTGTTCTCCCACAAGAACCACTCGGCTGATCCTTCTTCAATATGCCCTTCACCAACATGCAGTGTTTCCTTGATTGAATTAGCTCTCACACCAATATTTGCATCTAGAGCCTTTGCATTGAGGGCTATCTGAATACGGCTGTGGCGCTGAAGTTGCCTGTGAATGTGGAGTTGGTGGCATGTGAAACCCGCATGTGGAGCATTCGTTTGTGTGGGATGCTCTACCAGGTTCATTCCTAGATAATGCACTCAAAGAGCACTAAGCATAGAGTGTGAAAACTGAGTTTCCTTGAGAGCTGCTTGGAAGCCTGATGGTGTGTGAAGTTAGTGAGCCAAATGGAGTTGTTCTCCCACAAGAACCACTCGGCTGATCCTTCTTCAATATGCCCTTCACCAACATGCAGTGTTTCCTTGATTGAATTAGCTCTCACACCAATATTTGCGTCTAGAGCCTTTGCATTGAGGGCTATCTGAAAACGGCTGTGGCGCTGAAGTTGCCTGTGAATGTGGAGTTGGTGGCATGTGAAACCCGCATGTGGAGCATTCGTTTGTGTGGGATGCTCTACCAGGTTCATTCCTAGATAATGCACTCAAAGGGCACTAAACATAGAGTGTGAAAACTGAGTTTCCTTGAGAGCTGCTTGGAAGCCTGATGGTGTGTGAAGTTAGTGAGCCAAATGGAGTTGTTCTCCCACAAGAACCACTCGGCTGATCCTTCTTCAATATGCCCTTCACCAACATGCAGTGTTTCCTTGATTGAATTAGCTCTCTCACCAATATTTGCATCTAGACCTTTGCATTGAGGGCTATCTGAAAACGGCTGTGGCGCTGAAGTTGCCTGTGAATGTGGAGTTGGTGGCATGTGAAACCCGCATGTGGAGCATTCGTTTGTGTGGGATGCTGACCAAGCTTCATTTCAGTCCTAGGCACACAAAGAGCACTAAGCATAGAGTGTGAAAACTGAGTTTCCTTGAGAGCTGCTTGGAAGCCTGATGGTGTGTGAAGTTAGTGAGCCAAATGGAGTTGTTCTCCCACAAGAACCACTCGGCTGATCCTTCTTCAATATGCCCTTCACCAACATGCAGTGTTTCCTTGATTGAATTAGCTCTCACACCAATACTTGCGTCTAGAGCCTTTGCATTGAGGGCTATCTGAAAACGGCTGTGGCGCTGAAGTTGCCTGTGAATGTGGAGTTGGTGGCATGTGAAACCCGCATGTGGAGCATTCGTTTGTGTGGGATGCTCTACCAGGTTCATTCCTAGATAATGCACTCAAAGGGCACTAAGCATAGAGTGTGAAAACTGAGTTTCCTTGAGAGCTGCTTGGAAGCCTGATGGTGTGTGAAGTTAGTGAGCCAAATGAAGTTGTTTTCCCACAAGAACCACTCGACTGATCCTTCTTCAATATGCCCTTCACCAACATGCAGTGTTTCCTTGATTGAATTAGCTCTCACACCAATATTTGCATCTAGAGCCTTTGCCTTGAGGGCTATCTGAAAACGGCTGTGGCGCTGAAGTTGCCTGTGAATGTGGAGTTGGTGGCATGTGAAACCCGCATGTGGAGCATTCGTTTGTGTGGGATGCTCTACCAGGTTCATTCCTAGATAATGCACTCAAAGAGCACTAAGCATAGAGTGTGAAAACTGAGTTTCCTTGAGAGCTGCTTGGAAGCCTGATGGTGTGTGAAGTTAGTGAGCCAAATGGAGTTGTTCTCCCATAAGAACCACTCGGCTGATCCTTCTTCAATATGCCCTTCACCAACATGCAGTGTTTCCTTGATTGAATTAGCTCTCACACCAATATTTGGGTCTAGTGCCTTTGCATTGAGGGCTATCTGAAAACGGCTGTGGCGCTGAAGTTGCCTGTGAATGTGGAGTTGGTGGCTTGTGAAACCCGCATGTGGAGCATTCGTTTGTGTGGTATGCTCTACCAGGTTCATTCCTAGATAATGCACTCAAAGGGCACTAAACATAGAGTGTGAAAACTGAGTTTCCTTGAGAGCTGCTTGGAAGCCTGATGGTGTGTAAAGTTAGTGAGCCAAATGGAATTGTTCTCCCACAAGAACCACTCGGCTGATCCTTCTTCAATATGCCCTTCACCAACATGCAGTGTTTCCTTGATTGAATTAGCTCTCACACCAATATTTGCATCTAGAGCCTTTGCATTGAGGGCTATCTGAATACGGCTGTGGCGCTGAAGTTGCCTGTGAATGTGGAGTTGGTGGCATGTGAAACACGCAAGTGGAGCATTCGTTTATGTGGGATGCTGACCAAGCTTCATTTCAGTCCTAGGCACACAAAGAGCACTAAGCATAGAGTGTGAAAACTGAGTTTCCTTGAGAGCTGCTTGGAAGCCTGATGGTGTGTGAAGTTAGTGAGCCAAATGGAGTTGTTCTCCCATAAGAACCACTCGGCTGATCCTTCTTCAATATGCCCTTCACCAACATGCAGTGTTTCCTTGATTTAATTAGCTCTCACACCAATATTTGCGTCTAGAGCCTTTGCATTGAGGGCTATCTGAAAACGGCTGTGGCGCTGAAGTTGCCTGTGAATGTGGAGTTGGTGGCATGTGAAACCCGCATGTGGAGCATTCGTTTGTGTGGGATGCTCTACCAGGTTCATTCCTAGATAATGAACTCAAAGGGCACTAAGCATAGAGTGTGAAAACTGAGTTTCCTTGAGAGCTGCTTGGAAGCCTGATGGTGTGTGAAGTTAGTGAGCCAAATGAAGTTGTTTTCCCACAAGAACCACTCGACTGATCCTTCTTCAATATGCCCTTCACCAACATGCAGTGTTTCCTTGATTGAATTAGCTCTCACACCAATATTTGCATCTAGAGCCTTTGCCTTGAGGGCTATCTGAAAACGGCTGTGGCGCTGAAGTTGCCTGTGAATGTGGAGTTGGTGGCATGTGAAACCCGCATGTGGAGCATTCGTTTGTGTGGGATGCTCTACCAGGTTCATTCCTAGACAATGCATTCAATGGGCACTAAACATAGAGTGTGAAAACTGAGTTTCCTTGAGAGCTGCTTGGAAGCCTGATGGTGTGTGAAGTTAGTGAGCCAAATGGAGTTGTTCTCCCACAAGAACCACTCGGCTGATCCTTCTTCAATATGCCCTTCACCAACATGCAGTGTTTCCTTGATTGAATTAGCTCTCACACCAATATTTGTGTCTAGAGCCTTTGCATTGAGGGCTATCTGAAAATGGCTGTGGCGCTGAAGTTGCCTGTGAATGTGGAGTTGGTGGCATGTGAAACCCGCATGTGGAGCATTCGTTTGTGTGGGATGCTCTACCAGGTTCATTCCTAGATAATGCACTCAAAGGGCACTAAGCATAGAGTGTGAAAACTGAGTTTCCTTGAGAGCTGCTTGGAAGCCTGATGGTGTGTGAAGTTAGTGAGCCAAATGGAGTTGTTCTCCCACAAGAACCACTCGGCTGATCCTTCTTCAATATGCCCTTCACCAACATGCAGTGTTTCCTTGATTGAATTAGCTCTCACACCAATATTTGCATCTAGAGCCTTTGCATTGAGGGCTATCTGAATACGGCTGTGGCGCTGAAGTTGCCTGTGAATGTGGAGTTGGTGGCATGTGAAACACGCAAGTGGAGCATTCGTTTATGTGGGATGCTGACCAAGCTTCATTTCAGTCCTAGGCACACAAAGAGCACTAAGCATAGAGTGTGAAAACTGAGTTTCCTTGAGAGCTGCTTGGAAGCCTGATGGTGTGTGAAGTTAGTGAGCCAAATGGAGTTGTTCTCCCATAAGAACCACTCGGCTGATCCTTCTTCAATATGCCCTTCACCAACATGCAGTGTTTCCTTGATTGAATTAGCTCTCACACCAATATTTGCGTCTAGAGCCTTTGCATTGAGGGCTATCTGAAAACGGCTGTGGCGCTGAAGTTGCCTGTGAATGTGGAGTTGGTGGCATGTGAAACCCGCATGTGGAGCATTCGTTTGTGTGGGATGCTCTACCAGGTTCATTCCTAGATAATGCACTCAAAGGGCACTAAGCATAGAGTGTGAAAACTGAGTTTCCTTGAGAGCTGCTTGGAAGCCTGATGGTGTGTGAAGTTAGTGAGCCAAATGGAGTTGTTCTCCCACAAGAACCACTCGGCTGATCCTTCTTCAATATGCCCTTCACCAACATGCAGTGTTTCCTTGATTGAATTAGCTCTCACACCAATATTTGCATCTAGAACCTTTGCATTGAGGGCTATCTGAAAACGGCTGTGGCGCTGAAGTTGCCTGTGAATGTGGAGTTGGTGGCATGTGAAACCCGCATGTGGAGCATTCGTTTGTGTGGGATGCTGACCAAGCTTCATTTCAGTCCTAGGCACACAAAGAGCACTAAGCATAGAGTGTGAAAACTGAGTTTCCTTGAGAGCTGCTTGGAAGCCTGATGGTGTGTGAAGTTAGTGAGCCAAATGGAGTTGTTCTCCCACAAGAACCACTCGGCTGATCCTTCTTCAATATGCCCTTCACCAACATGCAGTGTTTCCTTGATTGAATTAGCTCTCACACCAATACTTGCGTCTAGAGCCTTTGCATTGAGGGCTATCTGAAAACGGCTGTGGCGCTGAAGTTGCCTGTGAATGTGGAGTTGGTGGCATGTGAAACCCGCATGTGGAGCATTCGTTTGTGTGGGATGCTCTACCAGGTTCATTCCTAGATAATGAACTCAAAGTGCACTAAGCATAGAGTGTGAAAACTGAGTTTCCTTGAGAGTTGCTTGGAAGCCTGATGGTGTGTGAAGTTAGTGAGCCAAATGAAGTTGTTTTCCCACAAGAACCACTCGACTGATCCTTCTTCAATATGCCCTTCACCAACATGCAGTGTTTCCTTGATTGAATTAGCTCTCACACCAATATTTGCATCTAGAGCCTTTGCCTTGAGGGCTATCTGAAAACGGCTGTGGCGCTGAAGTTGCCTGTGAATGTGGAGTTGGTGGCATGTGAAACCCGCATGTGGAGCATTCGTTTGTGTGGGAGGCTCTACCAGGTTCATTCCTAGACAATGCATTCAATGGGCACTAAACATAGAGTGTGAAAACTGAGTTTCCTTGAGAGCTGCTTGGAAGCCTGATGGTGTGTGAAGTTAGTGAGCCAAATGGAGTTGTTCTCCCACAAGAACCACTCGGCTGATCCTTCTTCAATATGCCCTTCACCAACATGCAGTGTTTCCTTGATTGAATTAGCTCTCACACCAATATTTGTGTCTAGAGCCTTTGCATTGAGGGCTATCTGAAAATGGCTGTGGCGCTGAAGTTGCCTGTGAATGTGGAGTTGGTGGCATGTGAAACCCGCATGTGGAGCATTCGTTTGTGTGGGATGCTCTACCAGGTTCATTCCTAGATAATGCACTCAAAGGGCACTAAGCATAGAGTGTGAAAACTGAGTTTCCTTGAGAGCTGCTTGGAAGCCTGATGGTGTGTGAAGTTAGTGAGCCAAATGGAGTTGTTCTCCCACAAGAACCACTCGGCTGATCCTTCTTCAATATGCTCTTCACCAACATGCAGTGTTTCCTTGATTGAATTAGCTCTCACACCAATATTTGCGTCTAGAGCCTTTGCATTGAGGGCTATCTGAAAACGGCTGTGGCGCTGAAGTTGCCTGTGAATGTGGAGTTGGTGGCATGTGAAACCCGCATGTGGAGCATTCGTTTGTGTGGGATGCTGACCAAGCTTCCTTTCAATCCTAGCCATACAAAGGGCACTAAGCATAGAGTGTGAAAACTGAGTTTCCTTGAGAGCTGCTTGGAAGCCTGATGGTGTGTGAAGTTAGTGAGCCAAATGGAGTTGTTCTCCCACAAGAACCACTCGGCTGATCCTTCTTCAATATGCCCTTCACCAACATGCAGTGTTTCCTTGATTGAATTAGCTCTCACACCAATATTTGGGTCTAGAGCCTTTGCATTGAGGGCTATCTGAAAACGGCTGTGGCGCTGAAGTTGCCTGTGAATGTGGAGTTGGTGGCATGTGAAACCCGCATGTGGAGCATTCGTTTGTGTGGGAGGCTCTACCAGGTTCATTCCTAGACAATGCATTCAATGGGCACTAAACATAGAGTGTGAAAACTGAGTTTCCTTGAGAGCTGCTTGGAAGCCTGATGGTGTGTGAAGTTAGTGAGCCAAATGGAGTTGTTCTCCCACAAGAACCACTCGGCTGATCCTTCTTCAATATGCCCTTCACCAACATGCAGTGTTTCCTTGATTGAATTAGCTCTCACACCAATATTGGCGTCTAGAGCCTTTGCATTGAGGGCTATCTGAATACGGCTGTGGCGCTGAAGTTGCCTGTGAATGTGGAGTTGTTGGCATGTGAAACCCGCAAGTGGAGCATTCGTTTATGTGGGATGCTGACCAAGCTTCATTTCAGTCCTAGGCACTCAAAGGGCACTAAGCATAGAGTGTAAAAACTGAGTTTCCTTGAGAGCTGCTTGGAAGCCTGATGGTGTGTGAAGTTAGTGAGCCAAATGGAGTTGTTCTCCCACAAGAACCACTCGGCTGATCCTTCTTCAATATGCCCTTCACCAACATGCAGTGTTTCCTTGATTGAATTAGCTCTCACACCAATATTTGTGTCTAGAGCCTTTGCATTGAGGGCTATCTGAAAATGGCTGTGGCGCTGAAGTTGCCTGTGAATGTGGAGTTGGTGGCATGTGAAACCCGCATGTGGAGCATTCGTTTGTGTGGGATGCTCTACCAGGTTCATTCCTAGATAATGCACTCAAAGGGCACTAAGCATAGAGTGTGAAAACTGAGTTTCCTTGAGAGCTGCTTGGAAGCCTGATGGTGTGTGAAGTTAGTGAGCCAAATGGAGTTGTTCTCCCACAAGAACCACTCGGCTGATCCTTCTTCAATATGCCCTTCACCAACATGCAGTGTTTCCTTGATTGAATTAGCTCTCACACCAATATTTGCGTCTAGAGCCTTTGCATTGAGGGCTATCTGAAAACGGCTGTGGCGCTGAAGTTGCCTGTGAATGTGGAGTTGGTGGCATGTGAAACCCGCATGTGGAGCATTCGTTTGTGTGGGATGCTGACCAAGCTTCCTTTCAATCCTAGCCATACAAAGGGCACTAAGCATAGAGTGTGAAAACTGAGTTTCCTTGAGAGCTGCTTGGAAGCCTGATGGTGTGTGAAGTTAGTGAGCCAAATGGAGTTGTTCTCCCACAAGAACCACTCGGCTGATCGTTCTTCAATATGCCCTTCACCAACATGCAGTGTTTCCTTGATTGAATTAGCTCTCACACCAATATTTGGGTCTAGAGCCTTTGCATTGAGGGCTATCTGAAAACGGCTGTGGCGCTGAAGTTGCCTGTGAATGTGGAGTTGTTGGCATGTGAAACCCGCATGTGGAGCATTCGTTTGTGTGGGATGCTGACCAAGCTTCATTTCAGTCCTAGGCACACAAAGAGCACTAAGCATAGAGTGTGAAAACTGAGTTTCCTTGAGAGCTGCTTGGAAGCCTGATGGTGTGTGAAGTTAGTGAGCCAAATGGAGTTGTTCTCCCACAAGAACCACTCGGCTGATCCTTCTTCAATATGCCCTTCACCAACATGCAGTGTTTCCTTGATTGAATTAGCTCTCACACCAATATTTGTGTCTAGAGCCTTTGCATTGAGGGCTATCTGAAAACAGCTGTGGCGCTGAAGTTGCCTGTGAATGTGGAGTTGGTGGCATGTGAAACCCGCATGTGGAGCATTCGTTTGTGTGGGATGCTCTACCAGGTTCATTCCTAGATAATGAACTCAAAGGGCACTAAGCATAGAGTGTGAAAACTGAGTTTCCTTGAGAGCTGCTTGGAAGCCTGATGGTGTGTGAAGTTAGTGAGCCAAATGGAGTTGTTCTCCCACAAGAACCACTCGGCTGATCCTTCTTCAATATGCCCTTCACCAACATGCAGTGTTTCCTTGATTGAATTAGCTCTCACACCAATATTTGTGTCTAGAGCCTTTGCATTGAGGGCTATCTGAAAACGGCTGTGGCGCTGAAGTTGCCTGTGAATGTGGAGTTGGTGGCATGTGAAACCCGCATGTGGAGCATTCGTTTGTGTGGGATGCTCTACCAGGTTCATTCCTAGATAATGCACTCAAAGGGCACTAAGCATAGAGTGTGAAAACTGAGTTTCCTTGAGAGCTGCTTGGAAGCCTGATGGTGTGTGAAGTTAGTGAGCCAAATGGAGTTGTTCTCCCACAAGAACCACTCGGCTGATCCTTCTTCAATATGCCCTTCACCAACATGCAGTGTTTCCTTGATTGAATTAGCTCTCACACCAATATTTGCGTCTAGAGCCTTTGCATTGAGGGCTATCTGAAAACGGCTGTGGCGCTGAAGTTGCCTGTCAATGTGGAGTTGGTGGCATGTGAAACCCGCATGTGGAGCATTCGTTTGTGTGGGATGCTGACCAAGCTTCATTTCAGTCCTAGGCACTCAAAGGGCACTAAGCATAGAGTGTGAAAACTGAGTTTCCTTGAGAGCTGCTTGGAAGCCTGATGGTGTGTGAAGTTAGTGAGCCAAATGGAGTTGTTCTCCCACAAGAACCACTCGGCTGATCCTTCTTCAATATGCCCTTCACCAACATGCAGTGTTTCCTTGATTGAATTAGCTCTCACACCAATATTTGTGTCTAGAGCCTTTGCATTGAGGGCTATCTGAAAACGGCTGTGGCGCTGAAGTTGCCTGTGAATGTGGAGTTGGTGGCATGTGAAACCCGCATGTGGAGCATTTTCGTTTGTGTGGGATGCTCTACCAGGTTCATTCCTAGATAATGAACTCAAAGGGCACTAAGCATAGAGTGTGAAAACTGAGTTTCCTTGAGAGCTGCTTGGAAGCCTGATGGTGTGTGAAGTTAGTGAGCCAAATGAAGTTGTTTTCCCACAAGAACCACTCGGCTGATCCTTCTTCAATATGCCCTTCACCAACATGCAGTGTTTCCTTGATTGAATTAGCTCTCACACCAATATTTGCATCTAGAGCCTTTGCCTTGAGGGCTATCTGAAAACGGTAGTGGCGCTGAAGTTGTCTGTGAATGTGGAGTTGGTGGCATGTGAAACCCGCATGTGGAGCACTGGTTTGTGTGCGATGCTGACCAAGCTTCTTTCAGTCCTAGGCACTCAAAGGGCATTAAGCATAGAGTGTGAAAAGTAAGTTTCCTTGAGAGCTGCTTGGAAGCCTGATGGTGTGTGAAGTTAGTGAGCCAAATGGAGTTGTTCTCCCCCAAGAATCACTCGGCTGCTTCTTCTTCAATATGCCCTTCACCAACATGCAGTGTTTCCTTGATTGAATTAGCTCTCACACCAATATTTGCGTCTAGAGCCTTTGCATTGAGGGCTATCTGAAAACGGCATTGACGCTGAAGTTGTCTGTGAACGTGGAGTTGGTGGCATGTGAAACCCGCATGTGGAGCATTGGTTTGTGTGTTATGCTCTACCAGGTTCATTGCTAGATAATGCACTCAAAGGGCATTAAGCATAGAGTGTGAAAAGTGAGTTTCCTTGAGAGCTGCTTGGAAGCCTGATGGTGTGTGAAGTTAGTGAGCCAAATGGAGTTGTTCTCCCACAAGAACCACTTGGCAGCTTTTTCTTCTATATGCCCTTCACCAACATGCAGTGTTTCCTTGATTGAATTAGCTCTCACACCAATATTTGCGTCTAGAGCCTTTGCATTGAGGGCTATCTGAAAACGGCTTTGGCGCTGAAGTTGTCTGTGAATGTGGTGTTGGTGGCATGTGAAACCCGCATGTGGAGCATTGGTTTGTGTGCGATGCTTACCAAGCTTCTTTCAGTGAAGGCACTCAACGGGCATTAAGCATAGAGTGTGAAAAGTGAGTTTCCTTGAGAGCTGCTTGGAAGCCTGATGGTGTGTGAAGTTAGTGAGCCAAATGGAGTTGTTCTCCCCCAAGAATCACTCGGCTGCTTCTTCTTCAATATGCCCTTCACCAACATGCAGTGTTTCCTTGATTGAATTAGCTCTCACACCAATATTTGCGTCTAGAGCCTTTGCATTGAGGGCTGTCTGAAAACGGCTCTGGAGCGCTGAAGTTGCCTGTGAATGTGGAGTTGTTGGCATGTGAAACCCGCATGTGGAGCATTCGTTTGTGTGGGATGCTCTACCAGGTTCATTCCTAGATAATGCACTCAAAGGGCACTAAACATAGAGTGTGAAAACTGAGTTTCCTTGAGAGCTGCTTGGAAGCCTGATGGTGTGTGAAGTTAGTGAGCCAAATGGAATTGTTCTCCCACAAGAACCACTCGGCTGATCCTTCTTCAATATGCCCTTCAACAACATGCAGTGTTTCCTTGATTGAATTAGCTCTCACACCAATATTGGCGTCTAGAGCCTTTGCATTGAGGGCTATCTGAATACGGCTGTGGCGCTGAAGTTGCCTGTGAATGTGGAGTTGGTGGCATGTGAAACCCGCATGTGGAGCATTCGTTTGTGTGGGATGCTCTACCAGGTTCATTTCAGTCCTAGCCATACAAAGGGCACTAAGCATAGAGTGTGAAAACTGAGTTTCCTTGAGAGCTGCTTGGAAGCCTGATGGTGTGTGAAGTTAGTGAGCCAAATGGAGTTGTTCTCTCACAAGAACCACTCGGCTGATCCTTCTTCAATATGCCCTTCACCAACATGCAGTGTTTCCTTGATTGAATTAGCTCTCACACCAATATTTGCGTCTAGAGCCTTTGCATTGAGGGCTATCTGAAAACGGCTGTGGCGCTGAAGTTGCCTGTGAATGTGGAGTTGGTGGCATGTGAAACCCGCATGTGGAGCATTCGTTTGTGTGGGATGCTCTACCAGGTTCATTTCAGTCCTAGCCATACAAAGGGCACTAAGCATACAGTGTGAAAACTGAGTTTCCTTGAGAGCTGCTTGGAAGCCTGATGGTGTGTGAAGTTAGTGAGCCAAATGGAGTTGTTCTCCCACAAGAACCACTCGGCTGATCGTTCTTCAATATGCCCTTCACCAACATGCAGTGTTTCCTTGATTGAATTAGCTCTCACACCAATATTTGGGTCTAGAGCCTTTGCATTGAGGGCTATCTGAAAACGGCTGTGGCGCTGAAGTTGCCTGTGAATGTGGAGTTGGTGGCATGTGAAACCCGCATGTGGAGCATTCGTTCATGTGGAATGCTGACCAAGCTTCATTTCCGTCCTAGGCACACAAAGAGCACTAAGCATAGAGTGTGAAAACTGAGTTTCCTTGAGAGCTGCTTGGAAGCCTGATGGTGTGTGAAGTTAGTGAGCCAAATGGAGTTGTTCTCCCACAAGAACCACTCGGCTGATCCTTCTTCAATATGCCCTTCACCAACATGCAGTGTTTCCTTGATTGAATTAGCTCTCACACCAACATTTGCGTCTAGAGCCTTTGCATTGAGGGCTATCTGAAAACGGCTGTGGCACTGAAGTTGCCTGTGAATGTGGAGTTGGTGGCATGTGAAACCCGCATGTGGAGCATTCGTTTGTGTGGGATGCTCTACCAGGTTCATTCCTAGATAATGCACTCAAAGGGCACTAAGCATAGAGTGTGAAAACTGAGTTTCCTTGAGAGCTGCTTGGAAGCCTGATGGTGTGTGAAGTTAGTGAGCCAAATGGAGTTGTTCTCCCACAAGAACCACTCGGCTGATCCTTCTTCAATATGCCCTTCACCAACATGCAGTGTTTCCTTGATTGAATTAGCTCTCACACCAATATTTGTGTCTAGAGCCTTTGCATTGAGGGCTATCTGAAAACGACTGTGGCGTTGAAGTTGCCTGTGAATGTGGAGTTGGTGGCATGTGAAACCCGCATGTGGAGCATTCGTTTGTGTGGGATGTTGACCAAGCTTCATTTCAGTCCAAGGCACACAAAGAGCACTAAGCATAGAGTGTGAAGACTGAGTTTCCTTGAGAGCTGCTTGGAAGCCTGATGGTGTGTGAAGTTAGTGAGCCAAATGGAGTTGTTCTCCCACAAGAACCACTCGGCTGATCCTTCTTCAATATGCCCTTCACCAACATGCAGTGTTTCCTTGATTGAATTAGCTCTCACACCAATATTTGCGTCTAGAGCCTTTGCATTGAGGGCTATCTGAAAACGGCTGTGGCGCTGAAGTTGCCTGTGAATGTGGAGTTGGTGGCATGTGAAACCCGCATGTGGAGCATTCGTTTGTGTGGGATGCTCTACCAGGTTCATTCCTAGATAATGCACTCAAAGGGCACTAAGCATAGAGTGTGAAAACTGAGTTTCCTTGAGAGCTGCTTGGAAGCCTGATGGTGTGTGAAGTTAGTGAGCCAAATGGAGTTGTTCTCCCACAAGAACCACTCGGCTGATCCTTCTTCAATATGCCCTTCACCAACATGCAGTGTTTCCTTGATTGAATTAGCTCTCACACCAATATTTGCATCTAGAGCCTTTGCCTTGAGGGCTATCTGAAAACGGCTGTGGCGCTGAAGTTGCCTGTGAATGTGGAGTTGTTGGCATGTGAAACCCGCAAGTGGAGCATTCGTTTATGTGGGATGCTGACCAAGCTTCATTTCAGTCCTAGGCACTCAAAGGGCACTAAGCATAGAGTGTAAAAACTGAGTTTCCTTGAGAGCTGCTTGGAAGCCTGATGGTGTGTGAAGTTAGTGAGCCAAATGGAGTTGTTCTCCCACAAGAACCACTCGGCTGATCCTTCTTCAATATGCCCTTCACCAACATGCAGTGTTTCCTTGATTGAATTAGCTCTCACACCAATATTTGTGTCTAGAGCCTTTGCATTGAGGGCTATCTGAAAACGGCTGTGGCGCTGAAGTTGCCTGTGAATGTGGAGTTGGTGGCATGTGAAACCCGCATGTGGAGCATTCGTTTGTGTGGGATGCTCTACCAGGTTCATTCCTAGATAATGCACTCAAAGGGCACTAAGCATAGAGTGTGAAAACTGAGTTTCCTTGAGAGCTGCTTGGAAGCCTGATGGTGTGTGAAGTTAGTGAGCCAAATGGAGTTGTTCTCCCACAAGAACCACTCGGCTGATCGTTCTTCAATATGCCCTTCACCAACATGCAGTGTTTCCTTGATTGAATTAGCTCTCACACCAATATTTGGGTCTAGAGCCTTTGCATTGAGGGCTATCTGAAAACGGCTGTGGCGCTGAAGTTGCCTGTGAATGTGGAGTTGTTGGCATGTGAAACCCGCATGTGGAGCATTCGTTTGTGTGGGATGCTCTACCAGGTTCATTCCTAGATAATGCACTCAAAGGGCACTAAACATAGAGTGTGAAAACTGAGTTTCCTTGAGAGCTGCTTGGAAGCCTGATGGTGTGTGAAGTTAGTGAGCCAAATGGAATTGTTCTCCCACAAGAACCACTCGGCTGATCCTTCTTCAATATGCCCTTCACCAACATGCAGTGTTTCCTTGATTGAATTAGCTCTCACACCAATATTGGCGTCTAGAGCCTTTGCATTGAGGGCTATCTGAATACGGCTGTGGCGCTGAAGTTGCCTGTGAATGTGGAGTTGGTGGCATGTGAAACCCGCATGTGGAGCATTCGTTTGTGTGGGATGCTCTACCAGGTTCATTTCAGTCCTAGCCATACAAAGGGCACTAAGCATAGAGTGTGAAAACTGAGTTTCCTTGAGAGCTGCTTGGAAGCCTGATGGTGTGTGAAGTTAGTGAGCCAAATGGAGTTGTTCTCTCACAAGAACCACTCGGCTGATCCTTCTTCAATATGCCCTTCACCAACATGCAGTGTTTCCTTGATTGAATTAGCTCTCACACCAATATTTGCGTCTAGAGCCTTTGCATTGAGGGCTATCTGAAAACGGCTGTGGCGCTGAAGTTGCCTGTGAATGTGGAGTTGGTGGCATGTGAAACCCGCATGTGGAGCATTCGTTTGTGTGGGATGCTCTACCAGGTTCATTTCAGTCCTAGCCATACAAAGGGCACTAAGCATACAGTGTGAAAACTGAGTTTCCTTGAGAGCTGCTTGGAAGCCTGATGGTGTGTGAAGTTAGTGAGCCAAATGGAGTTGTTCTCCCACAAGAACCACTCGGCTGATCGTTCTTCAATATGCCCTTCACCAACATGCAGTGTTTCCTTGATTGAATTAGCTCTCACACCAATATTTGGGTCTAGAGCCTTTGCATTGAGGGCTATCTGAAAACGGCTGTGGCGCTGAAGTTGCCTGTGAATGTGGAGTTGGTGGCATGTGAAACCCGCATGTGGAGCATTCGTTCATGTGGAATGCTGACCAAGCTTCATTTCCGTCCTAGGCACACAAAGAGCACTAAGCATAGAGTGTGAAAACTGAGTTTCCTTGAGAGCTGCTTGGAAGCCTGATGGTGTGTGAAGTTAGTGAGCCAAATGGAGTTGTTCTCCCACAAGAACCACTCGGCTGATCCTTCTTCAATATGCCCTTCACCAACATGCAGTGTTTCCTTGATTGAATTAGCTCTCACACCAACATTTGCGTCTAGAGCCTTTGCATTGAGGGCTATCTGAAAACGGCTGTGGCGCTGAAGTTGCCTGTGAATGTGGAGTTGGTGGCATGTGAAACCCGCATGTGGAGCATTCGTTTGTGTGGGATGCTCTACCAGGTTCATTCCTAGATAATGCACTCAAAGGGCACTAAGCATAGAGTGTGAAAACTGAGTTTCCTTGAGAGCTGCTTGGAAGCCTGATGGTGTGTGAAGTTAGTGAGCCAAATGGAGTTGTTCTCCCACAAGAACCACTCGGCTGATCCTTCTTCAATATGCCCTTCACCAACATGCAGTGTTTCCTTGATTGAATTAGCTCTCACACCAATATTTGTGTCTAGAGCCTTTGCATTGAGGGCTATCTGAAAACGACTGTGGCGTTGAAGTTGCCTGTGAATGTGGAGTTGGTGGCATGTGAAACCCGCATGTGGAGCATTCGTTTGTGTGGGATGTTGACCAAGCTTCATTTCAGTCCAAGGCACACAAAGAGCACTAAGCATAGAGTGTGAAGACTGAGTTTCCTTGAGAGCTGCTTGGAAGCCTGATGGTGTGTGAAGTTAGTGAGCCAAATGGAGTA